>NC_090746.1:44433012-44438012 GCF_036898095.1 Palaemon carinicauda | reverse complement strand
TTTATAGATATGAATGAATAATAAAAAAGAAAATGTAGTTTAGCTCGTTACATAATGCATTCACATAACTCTCATGCCGTATTTTTTTCCCATTATCATTGTACAGCAAAGTATATTCTTAATTAGTCTTCCTAATGGTAGTTTATCCTTTTTTAGACTATTGTGATAAGAATCCGTTATTCAGCTTTAAAGGTCACCTGCATCAGTCCCAGATCATTAAAACCAACTATTCAAATACCAATCTAATGAAAATATTACGAAACAAAAACAATGGATTTACAAACACATGGAATTTTATATAACATATTTATGAATTACGTTGGCATTTCAGTATAAAACTGCAACATTGCAGAAATTGACTAGATAATTAGAATTAAAACACAGAATTACTTGGGGGTAATTAGCTCTGGTAAACAACAAATACCAGTCTTGAAAATCACAAAGACCGTCATACTCGTAAAATTTAATTTAAAATCTTCCAATTAAAAAAAAAAAAGCACAAGAGTTTCTACTGTTTTATTTGAAACAAACACTCAGGCCAATCTCATTAAGAATCGAGAAGGGTCTTCAAAAGAGACGGATATAATTAACCTTTTATTTTTCAAACTGCAATTATGTTCCATCTTATCTTCATTAAAATCAAACGAGAGAGAGAGAGAGAGAGAGAGAGAGAGAGAGAGAGAGAGAGAGAGAGAGAGAGAGAGAGAGAGAGAGAGAGAGATACGGAACCAGGGCAAATGCCTGTTGGATTATGATGGAATTCTAAACACTATGATTGCATATGTAAGCGAAAACATATCAACACACATTTCAGCACATATCTATTCGAAGGAATATAGTAAATACATTACATCTATGTTAATATAAGCAAATGTGTAGTTACACATGTAAAGTATATCATTACACTATTTATGAATACAGGTGCAAGTACTTTTAATTCTCTGGCAATATTAAAGAGAAACACTGCCTAAGAATATTTACTCCCCCAGTACTACTTTGTGTGGAATATGACTTTTCAACAGTATATCAATACAATCGTGTGTCAAAAGCCCCGTACGTGATTTTATTTACATTATTCTAAAATGCCAAAATTATTATATGAATTGAGAGGAGAATTTTTTATTCAAGTGTAACTTTGAAAAAAGAAAATTTGTTTCCACTGCAATAAATTTTGTTTTTCTATTTTTTTCTTTTGTATTTCTATTGATATTTTCTCTTGTTACGGCAGAATTACTGAAAGAAAAATATACTGAATTAAGCTTGCAGCTATTTTCTATCTGGATAAACGTTGCTTTTTATTCATTCTTTGAATTAAAAAAAGGGAAACATGCGGTTCTATTTTTCTCATACCATGACTTTTCCGATTCCACAACAGGACAAAAAATATTAAAACCTTCCTTACACCATCATTGAAATTTTTAATGACCAATTTTACTTTTTTCCTTGGTTCCCTTTCTCTTGCTTTGGTAATTGTTTACAACACCACGGTCTCCATTTACTCCAATATAGTGCAATCCTGCAGTTCTCATCTTCTTGCACAGTAATTAGGTGGTTATTTAAATTCTGTGAAAGCAATAATTAGCAAGATATGTTGTGGAAGGGGGAAGGGAGTCATAAAAAGAAAATAGCTCGGTTTTCTCACCAAACGACTTGGAACTGACATGTCAACATCGTCAACCAAACAGAATTCGTGATGCCTGCGTACATAAACAAAGTTCGTGATGCCAGCATACATTTGATATACTGTATATTCAAAATATACTTAATTAAAAATGCATTAATTTATTCAAAAGTGTCGATAAAATATGCTATTTACAAATAGTGACACTTTTGAGTAATCACTCAATTTTTGATTAAGTGTATTTTGAATATACAGTATATCAAATGTACGCTGGGATCATGAACTTCTGTTTTTGTACGCTGGAATCACGAATTCTGTTTGGTTGACGATATTGACATGTCAGTTCTAAGTCGTTTGATGAGGAAACCGAGCTATTTTCTTTTTATAACATCTTCCCCCTTCCTCAACATATCTTGCTAATTATTGCTTTCCCAGAATTTAAATAACCACCTAATTATTGTGCAAGAAGATGAGAACTGCAGGAATAAATGGAGAGCTTGGTGTTGTAAACAATTACCCTTTCTTTACTGAAATCTCAGTTCATCACCACTTTCACTATCTCATAAACATTTCTCCCAAACTTTCTTTATTAATGTCATTGATATCATCATTATACAAGAAAATGCACAATGCTACAAGTCCAAGGCCTCCAACAGGGAAACCCATTTAATATGAAAAGAAATAGAAAAATAACAAATAATATATAAAACATATGAAAAATAAGCTACGAAAAGAAATAGAAAACAGACAAATTAGGCCATATAAAGCTTACTTACCAGCATGAATGAAATATCACAGGAGGTTGAACTGAAGATGAATAGAATGAAGAAAGAGACGATGAGAACAGAGTATGCAATGGAAGAGGAAATAACATTGGAAGGAGAAACGATTAATGAGGTGGATTCATTCAAATATTTAGGAACTATGATCTCTAATATAGGATACTTTTAATTGGAGTTTAATGAAAGATTGAAAAAAGAAAATCATACAATGGCTTTTTGAGTATAAGTTAGAAATCCAATTGCTTGAAATTACATATAAAAAATCAGGTTATATATCAGTTTAGTAAGATCGGTGTTACTGTATGGGCATGAGTCGTGGTATGACAATGAAACAATCTCCAACAAATTTTGTAGATTTGAGAACAAAGCCCTTAGAAGAATATTGGGAGGTTAAATGGCATAACAGGATTAGAAATGAAACTATAAGAGAGCTTAATCGATTACCATATGTGGATGAGATCATGATGAGGGGTAGATGGAGATGGTTTGGGCCTGCTCTTCGCACTCTCCAAAAGAGATTAGTTCACCAAGTTTTGCTTGGTTCCACAAGGCGTTAGAAGAGTTACAAGACCGAGGCGTACATGGCTGAGGACTATGAAATATAAAGTAGGAATGCGTAACTCTAGATATCAAATAAAATTAAACAAAATATGCTTGGATATGAAAAGTTCAAAAGGTCAACGACTTAGTTCATGAAGATAATCTATGACGTCTTTAGGCTAACTTTAGGCTCAAGGACCAGAGATAAACTGATTTTAAGATTAACGAACGTGATGCAAAACGTTTATTGATGTCCATACTCAGCGTAAGTAATCATTTTTGTAACATCAGTTTGCAACACGCATTCCATTTGCAGCATAAAACAAAATGCACATTTCAATTTACAAGTAAATATACATATGACTGGTTCATTGTCACAAGGATCGCGTGATTTAATATACAGCAAAAGCCAGTAGGAAATATTAAGATGACTTTTGCTATTACATATGAATACACGATTTACGAACATGCAATCACATCAATATAGATATACCCTATGGATCGACGAATTAGTCGACTTTTGCTTAACATCTCTCGAGTTCGAAAATTGAAATTAAGTCTTGCTTATCTCCCTTAATTCATTCCATAATAATCCTCATTATTCAGGTCAGACTAGAGTTCGGCATCACAAATCCCCTGTAGAGTGGAACAAGTGACGACGCACCGAGCAAGAGGTTTCCATGGCAACCGGACACCGGCCCTTATCAAGAGAATTAGGTACCAACCCAGCAATTGATATTTATTCCTTCATATCCTTTGTGAGAAGAGATTTCATTATAAAATATAGATAACGGAATGCTTATCACATAAGGCAAACATTTAAAAAATAAAACACTTATGTGTTGAATTTGGAAAAATATCTTATTCTTTGCAAAGGTCATAAAACATTCGTGATCTACGCAGTCACATATCTCGCTATTTCAGAAGGAAAATCATACCTTGTTGTCTCCTGGGACATTTTGGATATTAACTGGAATGGAATATGGAAAAAAGAAAACCTTTATTCTGTATGTATTCATCGATATTACGAGTAAAGATCTTCTGTACCGTTTTTATATAAACAAAATATAATTACAAACTAATATTAAAGTTGTACGTCACTTGGCCGTATTACATATGTTTTATATTGATTAGATATGAAATAATTTGGCAATATGGCTTTAGCCATGAAATCTTCAGAGAATTTTAAGATAAAATATTCGAACAAACGGCAAGTATATAGCTTACAATATCATAGTTCCCAACGCTTGTACAAGCATGAATTCACGACCATGTGGACCGATCTTCATTCAAATCTCGAATACCAAAATGAAAAAAAACATTACTATTGTTATCATTATTACTAGCTAAGTTACAACCAAAGTTAGAAAAGCAGGATGATACAAGCCCAAGGGTTCAAAAAGGGAAAATAGCCCAGTGAGGAAAGGAAATAAGGCAATAGATATATATGAGAATTAATGAATAAATAAGATATCTTAAGATCAGTAACAACCTTAAAATAGATCTGTCATATATAAATTATGTTAAAAAAAAAAAAAAAAAAAAAAAATTGACTGCATGTGTGAGCTTCTGAAGTTCCATCGATTCAACTCCTTGGTTATGTAGATCATTCCACAATCAGATCACAGCTGGAAAAAAAAATTATAGTATACTGTGTAGAGTTGAGCCTTATGATGGAGAAGGCAACACTGTTAGAGTTAAACTATTTACTCGTACAGGACGATGCAGTCTAGACAGACCTGAATGCAAAGGATGGTCAGAATCATGGAAAATCTTCTGCATGTTTCAGAACTAACTGAATGACGGTGCCAGACACTAATATCAAGATCAGTAATAAGAACTTTAATATACAGCAAGTTTTCGTCCAACAAATTAAGATTAAATTCCGTAACTAAAGACCAGACAGGAAAACAATACTCGAAACAAGGTAGAATTAAAGTAATAAAACATTTCTTAAGGATAGATTGATAATCCTAAATTTTAAGACTTTTTCGATTAATTAAGGTAAAACTTCATGCCCAACAATTTGCACTATACATCAATATTATCTGGATCTC
>NC_090746.1:44425512-44430512 GCF_036898095.1 Palaemon carinicauda | reverse complement strand
AGATTTAGAATAAATATCTATAAGAAGGCTGTCCCATTATACAATGTGGTACACCATGGGTTTTAAAACAATTTTGAGTAGCAAAGGTAAATTGAATTAGATGCTTATACATTAATAATTTGGTTCCTTGGTTTAATTTCCGTCACCAGTGATTCTTCCAAAAAGTGTTTTTGTCTATATACAAGGTAATCATTATCATGGAAAAATTCAAATCGTTTCTTTATCAGGCAGCTTTTGCCCTCCCCTATTTATACAAAGAAATTAATGACTGATTCAGCTGAAGGTGGCCGTAATAATGTTATTTTCATGGCACTATACCAAAGAAATATCTTCAAATATAGAAAGAAATAAGGAGGGATCTGTTAAGTTAGCGAATTCCTAACTAATGACACATTCTTGTATATTTTTACCATTCTGTCAAATTCATTGCCAATAAATATTGGGCGTTTAATAATGTAAAAGGGCGATGCTAGTAGAGAAAAAGAGGAGAATATCTCGATAGATTTGCTTAACTAATCAATGATTCTCCTAAAACTGTCAATGATGGCTTTGTATATGTCATAATTCAAGTCATAGAATAAAGCATTTGACGTGAGATGGAATAATGTCCCATAAATCTTTTCTATGCTACAAATTTTATAACTTGGTATTGAAATAGAAATCCCAAAGGCAAGAAAAGAATAACTATTATTACATATCTGTAAAATATTTCCAACCAAGAAACGAAATCATTCTGAATACATTTAAACTTTGATATATTACTTATGATTTGATATTGATCCGTAATTTAAAATGCAATTTGAACATAGACACAGACCTGCATTAGTGTTACACTGAAGCGGAAATTTCCATTGTGAAAATACTCCACAAAATTATTTGGTATTTACTATACTTCCATAAATAATTGTCGCTTTTTAAACAATTAGTTGAAATACTGCAAGCGTTTCCCAGGAAAATGACTATCATAATCATTACCAATATTACTAATATTATTTGCGTTGCTGTTGCTGTTGCTGTACTTGTGAAATTAGCACATTTCTTAACAAACTGTTATTGCCACTAACATGAATGATTTCAGTTCAAACTGAAAAATAGATCCGATGTCACATATATAAAATAAAACACTCAATTGCCAAACACTTACAGAGTTATGTATATAATATAAATTCTTTCGGAAATAAACATTATGTACCATTTTAACTCCGTTATAGGATATAATCAAATATACTAAACGCATTTACACCCCATAAAAGTTCATGACACATTGCGTAGATTATCGAACAATGTCCCTTTGAAAAAGGCTTGCGAACTACTTAAAAGCGGCTTATGTTTCCAAATTATTTTCTTAAGCTCAATCCAGAATATTATAAAACCAGAGAGAGAGAGAGAGAGAGAGAGAGAGAGAGAGAGAGAGAGAGAGAGAGAGAGAGAGAGACAACGTCACGTCAATGCCCATTGGAGTTAGTGTGTTCAGAACATGGTCATGAATTGAATTAATAGTTTGGATGCTTGCCTAACTCGGTGAACTTTGACCTTACGACTTGCTTGAGAATAAATTGATGGCTTGTGTCAAGGATCAATTCATAACGAACAACAAGATGGTCCTGACAGTTTATAAATAGGGCTTGGTGATATCATCAGATAAAAAACTTGCGAAAAATAAGCATATTCAAACTAAACAATAGCAAATGTAATAATAGTATAACAATTATTATCATTACTTTCATAATCATCCTTATTTTCAATATTTTCAGCTTCAAATCTTATACTAAAGGACTTCTCACTCGTCCAACTTTGAGTGATTGGTGGTTCATCCAATTCCATTATGTATAGAGAAAGTAATTAGACTATTTAGCTTTTATACGGGCGGTTAAAAATGGCTTAAAAGGAAGTGGTCTTAAGAATTGCAGAAATCGGTTGGTGGCTGAAGTCTGAGGTAGAAGGTCGGGGAGACAACTGAAAACTCCTGCAATACCACCTCAGTCCATAGCAAAAGGTTCACTGTATAGTACTGAATTCCAGAAAGTAAACCTTTCTCCTCCTCAAAGCTATTGAGGAACCCAATACGATGAGGGTCTCCCTTCTTTAAACAAACCACACACAGCGCATTTTTTTCAACTACTACTACTACTACTACTACTACTACTACTACTACTTCAAAAGTTCAAAGTTGGAGCAAATGGTTTTTTGTTGACCAGGCAGACATAGTCTTTTTATAGTTTATTTATGACATATTTGTTTTTGATGTTGTTGATAGTTTATTATATGACATGTCTGTTTTGACGTTGTTTCTTATTTAAGAATGATTTATTGTTAATTTGTTCTCTTCATTTATTTATTTCCTTATTTCCTTTCCTCACTGGGCTATTTTTCCCTGTTGGAGCCCCTGGGCTTATAGCATCTTGCTTTTCCAACTAGGGTTGTAGCTTGGATAGTAATAATAATAATAATACTAATAATAATAATAATAATAATAATGGCAAATTGATATCAGAATTATATTTTCATAAACAAAACTAAAGCAGAGAAGGAACATACAACGAAAATCATCAAAGCACTGAAGAACAATAATAAAAAAGAAAAGCTCAAAAGAGCTGAATCCAAGACGTAACTGAAGCGGATTCCTCGAATGGAAAGGATTATACTCCGCAAAGAGCACAGAGTTCGGTCCGACACCATCAACATCTTAAGCGGTCAAAAAATGCAACGATATTTTACCTTTATGATTTTCTTATGTGATGATGGGACAAAGGGAGTCGCGTGTAAACAGACCCCTTTAGAGCATTTTGAGGAAGGTGAAACAAAGATTTACGATTCCTAAAATTAACCCCATAAAGCTGAGGGGAAGTCGAGGCTTCGGATATAGCCTGACGAAAGGGGATTTGCACCTCCAAATAAGTGTTTTATGGCCCATTGCATCCCCTGTAAATGAAAGCGTGACGTCAGATTTTTGTGCGGCCAATCCCAAGCCTTATCCACAAAACCTGTCATTACCATGTCACCCAATGGTGGACTCTGACGGTTTTACCTCGTATACATCGGAGTCTCCGGTCGTTTTATGCAATTTAAAAAAAAAAAAATATTAATAAATGTGTATTTTATATGACTATTTTTAGTAAACAACACACTTAAACTGATTATTTATTGCCAGGTTTTGTTTTATATAAGCAGGGAGGTGAATATTACTTAAAATAGCGAATAGAAGTTAATAATAATAATAATAATAATAATAATAATAATAATAATAATAATAATAATAATAATAGCACTTAAAATTTTGGTGATGATGATAACAATTATATCAATCATAGATTCCTATGTCGGCTACAACTCAGACCTACAAAAGTAGAGCTACTGATGAAGTAGAGTGCAAATAATGAATTGTAAATTGTGTGATCTAAGACGGAGTAACATAAGGTGTGTTCACCGAGGGATCCGATCGCTGATTTTCCTCTCCGGTGACGTCACTGGAGTACAACGAATTAACATTGCACTTGCCACAGTGTCATTCTGTACTCAGTTGCGTTGTTGCACCTCATGATTACCGGTGGGTGTTCCATATTTGGGTGCATTAATATTACCAGGCATAAAGGAATTTGTTTTCACAGGTTCCCTAAAGACCCCGAGGTGTCCAAAGTATGGATTAATGCATGTAAAAGAAGTAATAGTGTTAATGTTAATGATGCCAGGATTTGTTTTTTCCATTTCCGGACAGAAGATTGCGAAAGAAATCGTCAACATGAACTGCTAACACAACTTTATCAGAGAAGTTATCACAGTTTAAAGAAAACCGCAGTTCCCTCAGTAAATTTACCTGTTATCGAACGTAAAGTCAGGTATGGTTTCACAATTTATTCACAATTTCATAGGTGCAGTTTTTAGTGACATATCTTCGGTTGATAAGCAACCTGGTCTAAATTTTTAAAACGAAGTACAGAATTAGAATAGACCAGCCTATGCGTTATATGAAGAAATTATTGGATTAAGGATATCATTTTTTTTCTCTCATACTTTCTTTTAATGAATGTAAAGTTGTTCGAACAATTTATTAGGCCTATACGTAATGACCTATTTCTGAAAAGTCTTCCTGTGCAGACAATTATTAGGCCTATTTCCTTTATTTCTTAAAAACCCCACTAAGGTATATCGTGAGGTCAGAGAGTTAAATCTGGTAATAAAATTATACTGTAGATCTATTGATTAGTGACGTAGTGTTAGAGAATTAATTGGCTTCCATTAGCCTAATCATCCAACAGCTTTTTAGGCCTATGCGTGTGGAGTTCTTTATTGGGTGCAGAATACATATTAGGGTGAAGATATTAAATGCTGAAAGGAAGTCAGAATTTCTTTATAAAAATTTGCAAAAAAGATCTTCAGTAATATTTTGTAAATAAAAGAACGTTAAGCTAATTCAATAAAAGTCGGGATTTTTTTTTCTACCCTCGTCACTTTCGTTATTTATATTCTAACAAGATTATATTCTGTTTGGCAAGGTCTAAGATATCTTTATATAGCTGTTTTAAGTGATAGAGAGAGGGAGAAAAATATTACCGCGTATGGAGATTGTGAACATCAACAGAGCAACAAAACATGATCATTAAGTGCACTGCCCAGTCGACTTGCACCTGTGACGTCACAGTACGGGAACCGAGCGACCGACGGTCTCACCTTATGTTATTCCAGTTTGGTGTGATCATTCACAACACGGTGAGTTCTCTTCGTATTTGTAAATAGTTTGCAGAAGTCAACATTAAATCAAGAAATCATATCCAAACCCGAAATTCAAATCAACGACAAAAGTTAAGGCATGATAGAAACATCTTTGACTATAATAAGCTTTTCATGAACAATAACCATAAGTGAGCTTCCATCGGAATCTAACTATTTTATTGTTAATGAGAACGTTCGCTAATAAAATTAGGATTATGATGTAAAGGACCGGCATCTGTTTATTTGTACGGTAACTTATTTCCCGATGAAAGCTCATTTTGATAAGCAAA
>NC_090746.1:44413012-44420512 GCF_036898095.1 Palaemon carinicauda | reverse complement strand
AATATACGTAATTACTCCTGTATTAAGAAGAAAAAAAATTTTAACATACAAATATAAGTTTCATAGAAAAAAAAATTTCCCTCACTTCCTTCTCTCTTATTTTAATTTCTTATGTGAGCCAATGGTACAATTCTCTCATCAGTGGGTTGGGATACGTTTTGAACTCTAAATCTATTGGCCGTTAATGTTTCCAAAATGTTAAATGGGCCCTCAAATCTAGGTGTTAGTTTGTAATTGAGTCCTTTACGTACATTTACCTGTATGTATACATTATCACCCACTGTATATGTTTTAGTTGGCTTCGCTATTTTATCATGATTCCTTTTCATTATGATTTGTGATTCTCCTAAATTCTTTCGAAGGATATCAAAACGACTTTTGCTTGCATTTATATGTCCCTTTAAAGGATTTGATAAATTAGTTGTAGGCGTTAATACATGGAAAGGCGTTCTAACTGGGGTACCATACAATGCCTCGTGCGGCGACATTTTAATTGATACATGATATTAGTGATTCAGAGTACTTAGTACCGCAGGTATTGCAATATCCCAGTTGGGGTCTGATCCCCCTAGTGTTAATCTTAATATGTTTAAAACCTTTCTAATCGCTCTTTCCACCAGCCCATTTGACTCTGGGTGATAGATCATGGTATTGATTTTCTTTATGCTAAGGAATTCACACAATGAGGTAAGAAAGTGATTATTAAATTCTCCAACCGAGTCTGAAATTATCATGTGTGGAATTCCATGTTCACAAATGTAACACTCGTAAAACTTCCTAGCGCATTCAATCGCAGTTTTAGTTTTAAGCGCTATTAGTTCTGTATATCGAGTCAAAGCATCTACAATTACTAAGAGGTGCTTATTTCCTCTGTCTAACTCGTAAAATTCTGTTAATAAATCTAAATGTATTTTTTCAAAGGGTTGATTGGGCGCGGGATAAGCCCCTAGGCTGACAGGTGTTTTCATGTGCCCTTTGTTTTCTTGACAAGTGTGACAATTAGCTATGTGCTTTTTTATATTTGTAAGCTTCGTATGCCAATAAAACAATGATTTGGCTTTCTGTGACATTATGGAGAACCCCGGGTGTCCATGCAATGGATTTGCATGCAACCAATTTAGGACAGTGGATATAAGGGAGATTGATACCACTACCTGGTCGTTAGTCACATGTGGTGTATTGCGGGTTTTCATTGTCACGGATTTACACAGAATATTGTCCTTGATTATATAATTCTGCTGCATATACTTTATATATTCCTTTTCCTTACGATTTCCTTCCAAAGCATTTATGATTTTTTCTAATGTCTGATCTTTCCTTTGCTCAGTCTGTAATAATTCAGCGCTCCAGCCCAGATCTTCCTGTTCAGATACAGTTTTAACAATAGGCATGGATGTTGATATATCTATTAATTCAGCTAATGGCTCCGTACAAGATGACACGGGGTTGTGTGATAATGCAACAGCAATGATATTTGCTTTCCCTGGTAAATACCTGATTCTCACACCAAAGTCTTGGATGATCAAATGCCACCAAGTTCGTTTGGGGCTGTGACTAAAGCCTTTAAAGAAGTCGGTTAGTGGTTTATGATCAGTAAGAACCTTGACGGGATAACTGTATATTATGAACTTAAAATATACTAGTGAATTAACAATAACTAGCCCTTTCTTGTCTATTACTGCATACTTACTTTCGGATATTCTCAGTTTTCGTGAATAAAAAGCTATCAGGAAAAACTGTTTGTCGTATTGCTGAAGCAATACCCCCACCTACTCCTACGTCTGAGGCGTCTGTTGCAATGAAGAATTCCTTACCGAAGTCAGGAAATTTTAAGATAGGAGAACTACACAGTTCATCTTTCAAGGTATTAAATGCCTGTTGATGCTGCTCAGACCATATGAAATCTACGCCCTTCTTCGTAAGATCAGTTAGGGGAGCGGCTATTATTGAATAATTGCGTATAAAACGCCTTTAATATCCACTACACCCCAGAAATTACTGTATTCCCTTGACATTAGTAGGTATCGGAAAGTTACGGATAGCCGACACCTTATCGTGGACTACTTTAAGACCTTGGCTAGACACCGTAAAACCTAAATAGACTAATTCTATCTTGAAGAATTCCCACTTACTAATCGTTACCCTTAAGTTATGCTGTCTTAGTCTCTGTAGTACTAGTTCTAGTTTACGTAGATGTTCTTCTAAGGTATCAGAAAAGATTACAAGGTCGTCCATATAGGCATGCAATATATCCCTTAGCAAGTGTCCAAACACTATGTTGATCATACTAGTAAATGTTATGGGAGCACAACGTGAACCAAAAGGCATACGGAAAAATTCATAATGTCCCCTGGCTGTGCTGAAGGCAGTATATGGGATACTATTTTCTTCTAATGATATCTTGTGAAAACCTTTAAGTAAGTCCAAACTGGTAAAATATTTATTCTGACCTAACAAAGATAAAATATCATCAGTACATGGCACTGGGAATCGATCAGGGATTGTTTTCTCATTTAGGCGACGGATATCTACGCAGATACGCCATGTTCGATCTTTTTTCGGTACAACTATTAATGGAAAATTATATGGGCTGTTCGATTTCCTAATGACTCCTTCTTCCAGCATTTTACTGTGACGGGCCGATAGAGGGTTGTGAACTCAAAGGCAGGATGCAATCAACTGAGTTATATTGTTATAGAACACTCTCCTTTATATACAAAACCTCAAGCAACAGGACATAACAAGTTAACAAGACAGACAATGTTACAGAGGAAACAGCAGACATGAATTTTCATGTTCGTTTAGTGCGAGGGAGGAGCGAAGATACAAGCATAATATATGCAAAAGGAATTATGTACAATTGTGTGACACACGGCTGGTACATGGCTCCCCCCCTAAAAATGTCATACTGTACATGTTAAATAGGGCGCCCTGATCTGGAGAGGCAAACTGTAGGCGGGTCATCTGGCGGAAGATAAGCAGTTTTTAGATGATCAATGGAGACCCAGTCTTCTTTGCCCCGAATGTTTAGTAGGAATGCTTTCGGACTGAGTCGGATCACAAGGAAAGGGCCCGTATAAGGGGGCGTTAGTGGTGGCTTGCTAGTGTAGTTGCGCAGGAAGACGTGCGTTGCAGAGTGCAAGTCCGTTGGTATGTGATGCTTCGCTGGGGGCTTGTAAGTCTGGAGGCACGGAGTAAATTTTCCCACGACGTGACGTATGCGCTGGAGATCGTCGGAGGAGGTTGTAGAAGGAAAAAATTCGGCAGGGACGACCAACGGGTCGCCATACACCATTTCAGCTGCCGAGACGTCGAGGGTGTCTTTAGGAATGGTCCTTAGTCCCAGGAGGACCCAGGGAAGCTGAGTAAACCCGTTGCAATCCTTGCAGCGGGACATCAAAGCTGCTTTGAGGGTGCGATGAAAACGTTCAACTATTCCATTGGCAGCGGTGTTGTAGGCCGTTGTCTGATGTAGGGTGATGCCCAGGAGATTCGCTAATGACGTCCACAATTGAGAGGTGAAAGTGGTTCCCCTGTCAGAAGTAATATGCTCAGGGATACCGAATCTTGAAATCCATCCAGAGAGTAAGGCAGATGTACATGAGGCGGACGTTGCAGTTTCCATGGGAATGGCTTCAGGCCAACGAGTGGAGCGGTTGATGACGGTAAACAGGTAACGATGTCCTTGTGATGTGGGTAGGGGGCCTACAACGTCAACGTGAATGTGTGCGAAACGACGCTGAGGTTGAGGAAAGGTGCCCACTCCTGAATCCGTGTGTCGATGTACTTTGGAAGTTTGGCAAGAAGTACAGGCAAGGACCCAACCCTTAGCATCCTTAGAAATGCTGTGCCAAATGAACTTCGCCTTCAGCAGCTGTGCAGTAGAACGGCACGAGGAATGTGAAAGGCCGTGAATGGAATCAAACACCTGTCGGCGCATGGGAGCAGGAATCCAAGGTCGCGGTCTACCAGTACTGACGTCACAGAGGAGGGTGGTGTTGGAGTCTTCGAGGGGAAAGTCTTCCCAACGGAGGGACGGGCAGGATGTCTTACAAGCTTGATACTCTGAATCCTGTCGTTGGGCTTCAACCAGGGCGTTGTAATCCAATCCCAGTTGAACGGTAGCCAACGTGTTTCTTGACAGGGCATCGGCAACGGGATTCATTTTCCCAGGGACGTATTGGAGGGTGTAATTGTATTCAGCCACGGCGGAGAGATGTCGGCGTTGACGGGCGGACCAGGCGTCAGACTGTCGAGTGAAGGTGTGCACCAGAGGCATGTGGTCTGTGCGAATGACGAAGGGTGTACCTTCTAAGAAATGGCGAAAGTGACGGACAGCCAAGTGCACCGCCAGCAATTCTCGATCGAAGGTAGAAAAACCCGATTCTGCCTTGGACAGTTTTCTGCTGAAGAAGGCCAATGGGGGGGGAGAGCCTTTGATCACCTGCTCGAGTACTGCACCAATAGCGACGTCGCTGGCATCGGTGGAGAGAAGGAGAGGGGCGTGTAGGATAGGAAAAGTGAGAGCCGCAACAGTTGATAGGGCCTTATTTGCATTGCAGAAGGCTGCTTCTTGAAGGGGACCCCACTTCAGGTCCTTTGGCTTGCCCTTGAGGGAGGCGTAGAGGGGAGCAAGAGTGGCGGCAATGGCTGGCAGAAAACGGTGATAATAGTTGATCATGTCCAAGAATTCCTGCAGAGCTTTGACGGTCGAGGGCGCGGGGAAGTTCTGAACGGCTGCTACCTTCTCAGGGAGGGGATGGACTCCTTCAGGAGTGATACGGTGCCCTAAGAACGACACTTCGTTGGCGCCAAAGGTACACTTGTCGTACTGGACTACAAGGCCGTTTTGTTGCAGGCGGTCGAGACGATGCACAGGTGACGCAGGTGTTCCTCTTTTGAGGAGGAGAACACAAGTATGTCGTCCATATAACATACACAGAAAGGGAGGTCCCCTAAGATGCCATCCATGAGACGTTGAAACGTTGCCCCAGCATTACGAAGGCCAAAACAGGAGTAATTGAAGGTGTATGTACCAAACGGAGTGGTGATGGCGGTCTTGGGGATGACTTCTGGGTTCATAGGCACCTGATAATACCCCTTTAGGAGGTCGAGCGTAGAGAAAACCTTCGCTTTGTGCAGGTAGGAGGTCACGTCGGCAATGTTTGGGAGGGGGTAGTGATCCGGTTCTGTTAGCATGTTCAGGCGCCTGTAATCCCCGCACGGACGGAGGGAGCCGTCTTTCTTCAGAACGATGTGTAAAGGTGACGACCATGGGCTGGAGGCCTTTTGGCAAAGGCCCATTTCCTCCATTTCGGCGAACGTCTGTTTAGTGGCTGCCAATCGTTCCGGTGCCAGACGTCTGAATTTTGCGAAGACTGGGGGTCCCGTCGTCTTGATATGGTGATAAATACTGTTCTTGGCAGGAACCGTGGGCGTTTGGCGAAGTTCTGGACGGAAAACTTCCGGGTACGACGTGAGGAGGTGGGCGTAGGCATCCGTGGGTGCGCTGATGTGGAGAGCGAGGTTAGAGGGGGCGGGTTGAAGAGGTGTCGACAAGTACGAGTCTGCGTTGACCAATCGTCGGTGGGCGACATCGACCAGAAGGTGGAAATGAGAGAGGAAATCCGCACCGAGGATTGGCATTGTGACGTTAGCAACGAGAAACTTCCAATTGAATTTACCGTTTCCGAACGATAATGTGAGGTTCTCGTAACAGTAGGTGGGTATCGCAGATCCGTTGGCAGCTACCAAGCGGACGTCGGCAGATGTAGACAGACTACGTCGTGCTTTGAAGAGTTTCCTTGGCAAAAGAGAATGGCAAGCACCCGTGTCTACCAAAAATCGCACGCCCGTTCCTGCATCCTGTAAAAAGAAAATATTAGAAACAAGGGAGGCCACCGCCACAAGCGATGGCCTACTTACACGTTTTTTGGCCACTGACAATCCTTGGCACATTTCTTCGCGGTTGCCCTGAATCTGAAGTGGTAGTAGCAAAACTGCGGCGGATGGGAGGTAGTAAGTGGCTGTAGAAGTCGTTCGTTGGGGCGCGAGCGATTGGTGGGTGATGGGCGGCTTTGTCGCCGCTTCGGCACGTCACGGGGTAGGCGTGTATGTCCTACGGCATTCATATCAGCTTCGGTTGACGTTGAATAGGCATCCTCGTCGTCAGGGGTGGAGGCGTTGATGGCGGTCTTGAAGTGGCTGTCCATAAGGGCGTCGGCTTTGGTCATCAAGTCCTTTATGGGTAAACTATCGACATCGGGTATGGCAGCGCGTACAGGTTCGGGTAAACGGCGTATCCAAAGGGCACGAAGTAGGTTCACCTCACGAGGAGAGCCGTCTGCGGCAGGTTGAAGGCGAGCGATACTGGTCATTTCCCTGAGGGCAAGCGAAGCCCTTTGGTCCCCCAACGGTTGTTGCGAGAGCTGAAAAAGCTTTGCTATACGGGCGGCTGGCGACGGCGAGTACTGCTGCAGAAGGTATATTTTGAGGGCGTCATACGCTATTGGGGTATCTCCTTGTTCACAAAGCCAGTCGGATATTTCTGGGAAGGTGTCCTCGGGTATCGCCGCGAGAACATAATCCGCTTTGGTGGTTGAGCGAGTCAAGCCCCTGATACAAAACTGGACTTCTGCGCGCTGAAACCAAGCAAACACCTCTCCGCTGGCAAACGATGAAAGTTTGAATGGAGCGGCCGCAGCACCAACTGCCGTAGAGTCCGCCATAGTACAACGATGAAGGGGCAAAGGGGTGGGGGCTGAAGGCGGTGGAGGTGAGTCGACTTCCGGGGTCACCAATGTGACGGGCCGATAGAGGGTTGTGAACTCAAAGGCAGGATGCAATCAACTGAGTTATATTGTTATAGAACACTCTCCTTTATATACAAAACCTCAAGGCAACAGGACATAACAAGTTAACAAGACAGACAATGTTACAGAGGAAACAGCAGACATGAATTTTCATGTTCGTTTAGTGCGAGGGAAGAGCGAAGATACAAGCATAATATATGCAAAAGGATTTATGTACAATTATGTGACACACGGTTGGTATATTACCTACTTCATCATTTATCGCATTCTGGAATTTCATAGGTAGTCTGTACGAGGGTACATAGATAATTATCTGCTTGTCCTTTAACCTTATTTGATGTTCGATAACATCTGTTTTTCCTAAGGATCCATCCCTAGTGGAAAAAAACATCGTGATATTCAGTTAAAAGTCCAAAAAATTTCTGCTGAATTTCCTCTTCTTGAATGTCTTTATGGATTTTATTTTTAATAGATTGCAAAAGGGATTCATCCGCAACTGATTGAGCGTGATTGATTTCAGCGACGGTAAGAATACGATGTTTATAAACTTCTACATCCAAGATATGTTTATTTTTGTGAATTACTAAAGTGGTATTTAAATGATTACAGACTTCAATATTACATTGTTGTTGTGAGCCGACTGTATAAATAGCTTGTGTGACGGACAATCCGTTAGTTTTCAAAGTGT
>NC_090746.1:44393012-44405512 GCF_036898095.1 Palaemon carinicauda | reverse complement strand
TTCCTCCATTAATACCTTTAATTGTTCTTCCATTTCCATCAGTCTTACATCTAATTCTAATCCTATTCTGCTCTTTGTCCAACAGTCTAGTTATCAATCCCACATCAGCAATCCCTGTTCAGGTGCGAAAATGATGTGGCGGGATGCATACAAAAACAATCCCCACACCATGGAATCAGTCTAACAAGCAATATTGTCAACAATACAAACTTTCCCCTTACGTTATCAGCAGCTGGAGTTTTAGACAGATGGGGAATAAAAGCAAAACATAACCATACTAACTATATTCCTTAAAAGTAAATAATCACTTATCCTTAAAATCATAACAATCAAACTTATTACTATACTTAAAACTAAAGAAATCAATACTGACAACATTCAAAAAAAAAAAAAAAAAAAAAAAAAAAAATTAACCAATACCACAATCTATATAAGCACACATGAGTTTATATAATATATTGTATGTATATACTATATACACGTACGAACACCGTCGTACACACGGTGCCCAACGTCTTAAAAGGCACTGCCACAGCTCCGTGGCAGCACTACACTAAAGAAACATTTCAATTCGACTGAACTCACAATCAGTCTTTTCTTCTAAAGATTCCTTTACGGTAGTATGTCAATTATTTGGCCAAGTCATCGTCATCATCATCATTAAAATCATCATCATCATCAAAAGGAATATTTACTTTACGGGCAAGGTCATAAATGTTCTGAAATTCTCTTTTGGCTCTCCATTCAAAAAATCCTTGTTTGTTTCGTGGTCGTCATCAACAAGCTATTTATGCACTCAGCTAGTGTGACGGAGCCGAGAGAGGGTTGTGAACTCAAAGGCAGGAAGCAATCGACTGAGTTATATTATTGTAGAACACTCTCCTTATATACAAAACCTCAAGGCAACAGGACATAACAAGTTCACAAGACAGACAATATTACAGAGGAAAAACAAGACATGAATTTTCATGTTCGTTTTAGTGCGAGGGAGGAGCGAAGATACAAGCATAATATATACAAAAGGAATTATGTATAATTGTGTGAAACACGGTTGGAACATGGCTCCCCCCCTAAAAATGACATACTGTACATGTTAAATAGGGCGCCCTGATCTAGAGAGGCGAACTGTAGGCGGGTCATCTGGCAGAAGATAAGCAGGTTTTAGACGATCAATGGAGACCCAGTCTTCTTTGCCCCGAATGTTTAGGAGGAATGCTTTCGGACTGCGTCGGATCACAAGGAAAGGGCCCGTGTAAGCCCGTGGTGGCTTGCTGGTTATGTTGCGCAGGAAGACGTGCGTTGCAGAGTGCAAATCCGTTGGTATGTGATGCTTCGCTGGGGGCTTGTAAGTCTGGCGGCACAGAGTAAATTTTCCTACGACGTGACGTATGCGCTGGAGATTGTCGGAGGAGGTTGTAGAAGGAAAAAATTCGGCAGGGACGACCAACGGGTCGCCATACACCATTTCAGCTGCCGAGACGTCGAGGGCGTCTTTAGGAGTGGTCCTTAGTCCCAGGAGGACCCAGGGAAGCTGAGTAAACCCGTTGCAATCCTTGCAGTGGGACATCAAAGCTGTTTTGAGGGTGTGATGAAAACGTTCAACCATTCCATTGGCAGCGGGGTTGTAGGCCGTTGTCTGATGTAGGGTGATGCCCAGGAGATTCGCTAATGACGTCCACAATTGAGAGGTGAAAGTGGTTCCCCTTTCAGAAGTAATATGCTCAGGGATACCGAATCTTGAAATCCATCCAGAGAGTAAGGCAGATGTACATGAGCCGGACGTTGCAGTTTCCATGGGAATGGCTTCAGGCCATCGAGTGGAGCGGTTGATGACGGTAAACAGGTAACGATGTCCTTGTGATGTGGGTAGGGGGCCTACAACGTCGACGTGAATGTGTGCGAAACGACGCTGAGGTTGAGGAAAGGTGCCCACTCCTGAATCCGTGTGTCGATGTACTTTGGAAGTTTGGCAAGAAGTACAGGCGAGGACCCAATCCTTAGCATCCTTAGAAATGCCGTGCCAAATGAACTTTGCCTTCAGCAGCTGTGCAGTAGAACGGCACGAGGGATGTGAAAGGCCGTGAATGAAATCAAACACCTGTCGGCGCATGGGAGTAGGAATCCAAGGTCGCGGTCTACCAGTACTGACGTCACAGAGGAGGGTGGTGTTGGAGTCTTCGAGGGGAAAGTCTTCCCAATGGAGGGACGTGCAGGATGTCCTACAAGCTTGATACTCTGGATCTTGTCGTTGGGCTTCAGCCAGGGCGTTGTAATCCAATCCCAGTTGAACGGCAGCCAACGTGTTTCTTGACAGGGCATCGGCAACGGGATTCATTTTCCCAGGGACGTATTGGAGGGTGCAATTGTATTCAGCCACGGCGGAGAGATGTCGGCGTTGACGGGCGGACCAGGCGTCAGACTGTCGAGTGAAGGCGTGCACCAGAGGCATGTGGTCTGTGCGAATGACAAAGGGCGTACCTTCTAAGAAATGGCGAAAGTGATGGACAGCCAAGTGCACCGCCAGCAATTCTCGATCGAAGGTAGAATAACCCGATTCTGCCTTGGACAGTTTTCTGCTGAAGAAGGCCAATGGGCGGGGAGAGCCTATGACCACTTGCTCGAGTACTGCACCAATAGCAACGTCGCTGGCATCGGTGGAGAGAAGGAGAGGGGCGTGTGGGATTGGAAAAGTGAGAGCCGCAGCAGTTGATAGGGCCTTCTTTGCATTGCAGAAGGCTGCTTCTTGAAGGGGACCCCACTTCAGGTCCTTCGGCTTTCCCTGGATGGAGGCGTAGAGGGGAGCAAGAGTGGCGGCAATGGCTGGCAGAAAACGGTGATAATAGTTGATCATGCCCAAGAATTCCTGCAGAGCTTTGACGGTCGAGGGCACGGGGAAGTTCTGAACGGCTGCTACCTTCTCAGGGGGGGGGGGGGGGGTGGACACCTTCAGGAGTGATGCGGTGCCCTAAGAATGATACTTCGTTGGCGCCAAAGGTACACTTGTCGTACCGGACTACAAGGCCGTTTTGTTGCAGGCGGTCGAGCACGGTGCGCAGGTGACGAAGGTGTTCCTCTTTCGAGGAGGAAAACACAAGTATGTCGTCCACATAACATACACAGAAATGGAGGTCCCCTAAGATGCCATCCATGAGACGTTGAAACGTGGCCCCAGCATTACGAAGGCTAAAACAGGAGTAATTGAAGGTGTATGTACCAAACGGAGTGGTGATAGCAGTCTTAGGGATGTCTTCTGGGTTCATAGGCACCTGATAATACCCCTTCAGGAGATCGAGCGTAGAGAAAACCTTTGCTTTGGGCAGGTAGGAGGTCACGTCGGCAATGTTTGGGAGGGGGTAGTGATCCGGTTCTGTTTGCATGTTCAGGAGCCTGTAATCCCCGCACGGACGGAGGGAGCCGTCTTTCTTCAGAACGATGTGTAAGGGTGACGACCATGGGCTGGAGGCCTTTTGGCAAAGGCCCATTTCCTCCATTTCGGCGAACGTCTGTTTGGCGGCTGCCAATCGTTCCGGTGCCAGACGTTTGAATTTTGCGAAGACTGGGGGTCCCGTCGTCTTGATATGGTGATAAATACTGTTCTTGGCAGGAACCGTGGGCGTTTGGCGAAGTTCTGGACGGAAAACTTCCGGGTACGACGTGAGGAGTTGGCGTAGGCATCCGTGGGTGCGCTAATGTGGAGAGCGAGGTTAGAGGGGGTGGGTTGAAGAGGTGTCGACAAGTACGAGTCTGCGTTCACCAATCGTCGGTGGGCGACATCGACCAGAAGGTGGAAATGAGAGAGGAAATCCGCACCGAGGATTGGCATGGTGGGTCAGCAACGAGAAACTTCCAATTGAATTTACCATGTCCGAACGATAATGTGAGCTTCTCGTAACCGTAGGTGGGTATCGCAGATCCGTTGGCAGCTACCTAGCGGACGTCGGCAGATGTAGACAGACTACATCGTGTCTTGAATAGTTTCCTTGGCAAAAGAGAACGACAAGCACCCGTGTCTACCAAAAATCGCACGCCCGTTCCTGCATCCTATAAAAAGAAAAGATTAGAAACACGGGAGGCCACCGCCACGAGCGATGGCCTACTTACACGTTTTTTGGCCACTGACAATCCTCGGCACATTTCTTTGCAGTTGCCCCGAATCTGAAGTGGTAGTAGCAAAACTGCGGCGGATGGGAGGTAGTAAGTGGCTGTAGAAGTCGTTTGTTGGGGCGCGAGCGATTGGTGGGTGGTGGGCGGCTTTGTCTCTGCTTCGGCACTCCACGGTGTGGGCGTGTATGTCCTACAGCATTCATGTCAGCTTCAGTTGACGTTGAATAGGCACCCTCTTCGTCAGGGTTGGAGGCGTTGATGGAGGTCTTGAAGTGGCTGTCCATAAGGGCGTCGGCTTTGGTCATCAAGTCCTTTATGGGTAAACTATCGACATCGGGTATGGCAGCGCGTATAGGTCCGGGTAAACGGCGTATCCGAAGGGCACGAAGTAGGTTCACCTCACGAGGAGAGCCGTCTGCGGCAGGTTGAAGGCGAGCGATACTGGTCATTTCCCTGAGGGCTAGCGAAGCCCTTTGGTCCCCCAATGGTTGTTGTGAGAGCTGAAAAAGCTTTGCTACACGGGTGGCTGGCGACGGCGAGTACTGCTGCAGAAGGTATGTTTTGAGGGCGTCATATGCTATTGGAGTGTCTCCTTGTTCACAAAGCCAGTCGGATATTTCCGGGAAGGTGTCCTCAGGTATCGCCGCGAGAACATAATACGCTTTGGTGGTTGAGCGAGTCACGCCGTTGATGCGAAACTGGACTTCTGCGCGCTGAAACCAAGCAAATGCCTCTCCTCTGGCGAACGGTGAAAGTTTCAATAGGGCGGCCGCAGCGCCAACTGCTGTAGTAGAGTCCGCCATAGTACTAACGATGGAGGGGCGATGGAGGTGGGGGTGGAAGGCAGTGGGAGCGAGTCGACTTCCGGGGTCACCAATGTGATGGAGCCGAGAGAGGGCTGTGAACTCAAAGGCAGGAAGCAATCGACTGAGTTATATTATTGTAGAACACGTAGGGGGCCTAGGACACCTTCCCGGAAATATCCGACTGGCTTTGTGAACAAGGAGACACGCCAATAGCGTATGGCGCCCTCAAAACATACCTTCTGCAGCAGTACTCGCCGTCGCCAGCCGCCCAAGAAGCAAAGCTTTTTCAGCTCTCGCAACAACCGTTGGGGGACCAAAGGGCTTCAATGTGACGGAGCCGAGAGAGGGTTGTGAACTCAAAGGCAGGAAGCAATCGACTGAGTGATATTATTGTAGAACACTCTCCTTATATACAAAACCTCAAGGCAACAGGACATAACAAGTTCATAAGACAGACAATATTACAGAGGAAAAACCAGACATGAATTTTCATGTTCGTTTTAGTGCGAGGGAAGAGCGAAGATACAAGCATAATATATACAAAAGGAATTATGTACAATTGTGTGAAACACGGTTGGTACACTAGCAAACCACAGTCCAGGCCAAATTAAGAATCTAAAGGAGGAATTACGGCCTAAAAAAAAAAGCTATCGCAATATAATCAAAGATAAATAATAAACGGTTTCTATCATTCAGTCACTCCTAGCAAATATAAAGATAATTGTACTTAATCCTAATATAAATAACCACTTCCATGCTGGTAAAATGAATATAAAATCCAGTGTCCACAAGCATAACTGCCTTTATCTGCAAGCAATTGAAAAAGAAAAAAAAAAAAAAAAACATTCGCTCAAGACATTCACCACTGTCCTAAGCTAGCTAAAAATATAAGCAAATAACCTCAATTATACCAGCAGTCTTTCTCACAACAGACAATCTCTTCACTAAGTATCTCTCTCTCTCTCTCTCTCTCTCTCTCTCTCTCTCTCTCTCTCTCTCTCTCTCTTAGTCACGAGTAACTCTAAAAGGAAAATAGAGTTCTTAGAAGAACTAACCTAAATTGAAAAAAATAGATATATTAAATATAAGTGAAACATGGTATTCCCAAGAGACTGGCAGTGATGACCAGATAAAGGGTTTCCAAACTTATAGATCAGACAGAACAAATAGGAATCAAGGGGGAACTGCAATATATGGAAGAGACATAAATCATGGAAAAGTCTGTGAAAAATACAGCAACACAGAATGTGAATTGATTGCGGTAGAATTTGAATTTGAAAAACTAGTGAATATTGTAGTTTACAGACCCCCAAATACAAAGGAGTTTGACATAATGATAGAAAAAAATAGATGATATATGTAGAAATCATAAAGACTGGAATATACTCCTATCCGGAGATTTGAACTTTCCTTTCGTGGATTGGAAAGAACGGATAGAAGAAAGTGGTTGTATGTATACATACAAAAAAGAGAGTAATAGTAGCGCAGAAGATAAGAGGCAATTTGAGAAGTTTCAAGATATGCTATTAGAACATAATATGCAACAAATAAACCACATTCCAACAAGAAAGGAAAATGTCCTAGATCTAGTATTTGTGAATGAGGTGAATTATGTTAAAGAAATAGTGTATAACAGGGGAATTTCAGACCACAATGTCATAGAATTAATAGTCTATTCCAAAGCAAGCGATCGCAGAGTTAATCAAAGCACAAAACGTTGGGAAGGATATGGAAAATATAATTTTTATAGTAAGAATATAAAATGGTCAGAAATAAATGAAGAAATAAATAAAGAATGGAAAAATGTATTTGTAAGTGATAATATACAGGCAAATACGGACATACTGTACAAAATACTGGAGAAAATTGTTGAAAAATATGTACCGAAAAAAAAAAAAACAATTAACAAAAGACATGCATACCAAGAGACAAAAGGATCTTATTTCAGAAAATTAGAAAGTGAAGAAAAATTATGCAAAAGACAAAAAATGTGTGGAAAATGATGGAAATAAAAAGTAAGATAGAAAATGCAGAACAAAAGATTATAGTCAAAATAAAATGAAAAAAGGAACTTAGAAGAAAGGACACTTCAAAATATAAAAAAAACCCAAAGTACTTTACTCCTATGCAAAAAAGATGAATAAAACGAGATTAGAAATAGGCCCTCTAAGAATTGAAGGACGGCTAACGAATAAAAAAAAAAAAGGAAATATGCAACATATTAGTAGAAAAATATGAGAGTGAGTTCACGCCAAGAATTGCGAATGAGAATAATGAAACAGAAATGAGAGAAGAAAATGTTGAATATCTAACCGATATAGATATTAATGAAGCGGATATTATCAAGGTTATAAACGAAATTAAATATGGATCAGCAGCCGGACCAGATGGAGTTCCAGCGATTTTGTTAAAAAAAACTGCAAACACTATCGCGAAGCCGCTTGCAATACTGCTAAGACAAAGTGTATATATGAGCGAGATATATGTTAAACATAAATTAGCTTATATAACCCCTACCTTCAAAAGTGGATCAAGACATTATAGACCTGTTAGTCTAACTTCACATATTATGAAAGTGTATGAGAGGGTAATAAAAACGAAAATAATGGATCATTTGGTTAAAAATAATTTGTTCAATATAGGTCAACACGGTTTTGTGCCCGGAAAAATTACACAAACCCAACTGATAGCACACTATGAAAAAATATACAAAAATATGATAAATGAAAAAGACACAGATGTGATCTGTCTTGATTTTGCAAAAGCCTTGGACAAGGTAGACCACAATATATCAGAGAAAAAATGAGAAAGCATATTATTGTGGGAAAGATAGGAAAATGGGTAAAAAGAATTCCTGCAAAACAGAAAACAGATAGTGGTTGCAAATGACGAGAAATCGGATGAAGCTCAGGTAATATCTGGCCTGCCACAAGGTACGATATTAGCTACACTGCTGTTTTGTTATTATGATCTGACATAGACTGTGATGTTGAAAACTCTGCAGTGAGAAGTTTCGCCGCGATGACAAAAGAATAAGTAGAGAAATTACTTGTGATGAAGATAGGAAAGCACTACAAAGAGGTCTAAACAAAATATATGAATAGGCGGAGATAAATAGGATGGTACTTAACTCCGATAAATTCGAATCAATGTGTTATGGAAACTGAGAAGGAATGGTATATGCATACAAGGGACCTAATAACGAGACAATCACAAACAAGTAAGCAATTAAAGACCTTGGTGTAATGTTAAATAGGAATATGTTATGCAACGACCAAATAGCAACACTGTTGGCTAAATGTAAAGCAAAAATGGGAATGTTATTCAGACACCTTAAAACAAGAAAAGCTGAACACATGATTATGCTTTACAAAACTTATGTACGTAGTACACTCGAGTACTGCAATGTGATATGGTACCCACACTACCAAAAGGATATTGCACAAATAGATAGTGTACAAAGGTCCTATACTGCTAGAATAGAAGAAGTTAAGGATCTTGACTACTGGGAAAGACTACAATTTTTAAAACTATACAGTCTAGAAAGGAGAAGAGAACGCTACATGATAATACAAGCATGGAAGCAAATAGAAGGAATTACTGAAAACATCATGGAGCTAAATATATCAAAAAGGAGCAAGCCTAGGTAGATTAATAGTGCCAAAAAATATACCAGGAAAACTAAGGAAGGCGCACGGGACATTAATCCACTTCGCACCAGCATCGATAATGCAGCGACTATTTAATGTGCTGCCAGCTCATCTAAGAAACATATCAGGAGTGAGCGTATATGTGTTTAAGAATAAGCTCGATAAATACCTAAGATGCATCCCAAACCATGCAAGACTGGAAGATGCAAAATACACCAGAAGATGCATTAGCAACTCTCTGGTGGATATACGAGTTGCCTCACACTGAGGGACCTGGGGGAACCCAAACATAAAATAAGGATAAGGTAAGGCTCTCTCTCTCTCTCTCTCTCTCTCTCTCTCTCTCTCTCTCTCTCTCTCTCTCTCGATTTGACAAAGCAAAAACTAAAAATAAAACAAAAATAAATGCTCCACAACAGATCTAAAGAATGGCACATCCAACTACAACCAGTCACTCAATTATCATTTGTATTCGAATGGGATGATTGGAAGAATGGCAACCGTCTGCAACCACTGCTCAGCCCTCAAATGGCCCGAGGAACCTCCAGGCGTAATTCTAAAATTATAACAATCAAACTTATTACTATACTTAAACCTAAAGAGATCAATACAGACAACATTAAAAAAAAAAGAAAAAAAATTACCAATGCCACAATCTAAATATGAACATTAGAGTTTATATAACAGATTTTGAAGCGAAGCGAAAAATCTATTTTTGGGTGTGGTAGCCATGTCGTCCTGATGGAAGTTCCTTCATTAGTAGCTTCCTAGGTTATATTTGACTACAGTTATATATCCCAGAGAATTTACCAAAGGTATCCAGAATTCTAACTCCAGGAGCGAATATCCCATAAAATTGGATATCGTGTAATCAGAGGACGTATTCTTGACACGTCTCATAGCTATCTACACCCCTAATAGCCTTTCCGCTTCGAGGGGGAAAAAGTGGCAAGAATATAGGAGAGTTGTTAAAGAGACAACGCTCTCGACACTCCTACTGTACTGTAAATAGCGCGCCGAATCGCCACCGCGAGGGGCCACCAAGCCATTCTTTTTAGCTTTGTAGGTGTTCCAGATACAGTACCATAGGGAGGGATTCATTATCCTTTTGTCAAAAAGAGGGTGGGTCCATCAGGACGACATGGCTATCTCACCCAAAAATAGATTTTTTGCTTCGCCTCAACATCCGTTTTTTGGGCTCAGTCCATGTCGTCCTGATGGAAGTTTACCAGAGCATTAATGTATCTGTGGATTTTCAATAGTGCCGTTATCTCGAGATAAATATTTCCTATTTAGTCTTCTAGACCTAGTGACACTTGATGTTACCGTTATACATCAATTAACTGATCATATACTATGTCAGCTCTTCCTGCCCCCTACAGGGAAGAGTCTGGGTAGACTCTAGGAAAAACCCGAGGATTGTGAGTTCAAGGAACAATCTAGCAAACAGTTTGTATATTAGTGTCATCATATACATAAAGAATAGTTTGTACTTAGATGGTAAATCTCTGTATAGGTTACTGATACCTCCCAAGTCTGGGTGAAAAGAGACAGACAGGTTTATATATGTGTTGGAAACCTTAGCCTAGAAAATAAACAGTTTAGTACAATCAGTTCTTACCTGTTTGCTTGAAACAGTCTTAACCTTAGTTCCCTAATATTTTCTTAAATATTAAAAGAATCAAGGATGCTCTGACTTTATTCTTAATCTAGAATGTTTGAGGCGAAAGAGACGCAAAGATTCCTTCAATTGTTTATTACAAAAATAGAAATCATGGATGTATTCAATTACATCTTATGCAGAACAATTCTGCATAAAAACAAAAATAGTAGTAACAGAATTAAAATAAGTTTCACCTGAAAGGGAAAACATTAGTCACTCCATGAGAAATATGAAATTGCACTATGTATTCTGTTGTTACTAGGAACACTGTGCATATAAGTATGCCTGGCACTTGTGTCAGTCTATTATGCCTTATGTCACCTGTGTAGAGAGAACAGTCTATAGTGTTATCACTAAACACAATACTCAACATGATATGTCTTACGAGTCTATCATGTACACCCTTCACTAAAAGTCCCAATTAGTGCACTGTTCTTCGCAGTATTCAAGCGGCAGGTTTTATAACACTGCCTGCCGCCACCACATGAAATTTTATTTCCTGTAACTGCTTCGCAGAGTGTTTGAAGAAAAACTCTGGATGACTTCCACCCAGTATAAGCACGAAGGCTTTCAAACGACATCGTCTGAAAGAAATTCAGAGAAGAGGCAACTTTTCTCGCATCATGACCTGCAGGTGTACTGTCTGGATCCGCTCTGCGTATAAAATAGGTGATTTTCGCCCTTAATTGTTTCAAGGATAATGTTGAACTAGACATCTCTCCCCTGAAAAGCTGACCTCCCTTAAAGTTTGAAGTTCTACGAAGATAGACCTTTAGGCATTCCACTGGGCAGAGGGATGCTTCTTCCTTCAGAGGGCAGATTCTCCAGGGACCCCATCTATTAGTGGGTAGCTCGTTCTTGGCGAGAAACGTCGGGTCCGGAAAGAGGTTCAGTTCTCCGGAATCTGTGAACTGAATGTGGCCATCATCCCTCGAGAGGGCCACTATTTCGCTAACTCTGGCTCCTGAGGCTAGTGCAAATAAGAATATCACCTTTTGAGTCAAGTCTTTCAGCGAGCAATCCTCATTGTTCAGAGTTGATGCTAAGTGAAGAACCTTATCCAAAGACCATGAAATGGGCTTTGGAGGAGCTGCGGGCCGAAGTTTAATGCAGGCTTATGGAATCTTGTAGAAGATTTCATTAGAAAAGTCTACCTGGAAGGCATATAGTGTTGGTCTGGCTAGGGCTGATTTACATGTAGTAATCGTGTTGGCTGCTAAACCTTGTTCATGAAGATGGATGAAGAAGGACAAGCAGAAATCCGTAGAAACCTCCTTAGATTTCTTCGCCTTGACAAAGGCCACCCATTTCTTCCAGGAAGATTCATATTGTCTTCTTGTTGACTTTGACTTGTATTCTTCTAAGAAGTTAATACTGTCCCTAGAAATCCCGAACCGTTTCTTGACCGCTAGGGCGAAAAAATCATGAGATGAAGGTTCTGGGTTTTCTCTGATGAAGCTGAGACAGTCAAATTCTGCACTTGCTGAGTCAGAACTGGGTCCGGCAGTGGGATCAGCTTCAGGCGTAGTTCCGTTATCAAAGGGAACCAAACACTGTTGGGCCACTTGTGGGCCACTATTGCTGCTATCTCTCGAAAGGATCTCAGTTTGTCGAGGACTTTCAGCAGAAGGTTGGTTGGAAGGAACAGGTTGATCTTGGACCACCTGTTCCAATCTATGGACATTGCGTCTGTCGCTTCCGCTAGAGGATCCTCGTATGGGGCTACATACTGGAGTAGCTTCTTGTTGTCGCTCGTTGCGAAGAGATCTATCTGCAGTCCTGGGACTTTGCGTAAAATGAAGGAAAATGATTTTGCATCTAGGGACCATTCTGACTCTATCGGGTTGACCCTGGATAGAGCGTCCGCTGTCACATTGCGGAACCCTTGAAGGTGGACTGCTGACAAGTGCCACCTCTCCTTCTTCACTAGACGGAGGATGTCCAGTATCACTTGATTTATGTGAGGCGATCTCGAGCCTTGTCGATTTAGGTATCTCATTACAACTTCGCTGTCTAGAACCAGACGGATGTGGATTGAGCAGCGAAGTTCCAGTTTCTTCAGAGAGAGAAGAACAACCATGGCTCCCAGAAAATTGATGTGGAAGGCCTTGAAGAGGGGAGACCAGGTTACCTGGACTCTCCGATGATGAGAGTGACCTCCCCATCCCTCTTTTGATGAGGCGTCCGTGTGAACGGTGACTGCCGGTAGAGGTGTTTTCAGAGGTGCCTTGCTCTTCAGGCTCTTGGCTTCCGACCATGGTTTGAGTAGTGATTACA
>NC_090746.1:44380512-44383012 GCF_036898095.1 Palaemon carinicauda | reverse complement strand
AGTAACGAACTCAATGGCAAATATATTAGATTTATAATGAAATTACGTAGATTAAAAGAATTTCCCATTCTAAGAAATTTATAATGATATCGAGGTAATTAAAACGAACCCCCCAAACTCATGAGGTCCACACAAAAGCCCAAAGAGGGAATTGTTTCTTGGACAGATAGTGTGCCGTCAGTAATTCAAGTTTTGCAGAGTACAGTATACCAATAATGAGACTAAAATTGTCAATTAAACTTGAATAGGAACCGCCGATAAACAATTTCAGAGCAATGTTCGGAAATACAAGCAATTGCAATAAATCATGTTCCTCTTTATATTGTTACTTTTTTTATTACCCTATATTTTCTTCAAATTTCACTTACTAGAAGTTTTATTCCAGCTATGACCAAGATGTGGAATGATCTTCCTAATCGGATAGTTGAATCGGTAGAACTTCAAAAGTTTGAACTTGCAGCAAATGTTTTTATGTTGAATAGGCAGACATAAGGTTCTTTTTATAGTTTATATTTGAAAGATCTTTTGATGTTGTTATCGTTCGTAAAATATCCTATTTCAATTGTTTATTATTTTTCATATAGTTTATTTATTTCCTTTCCTCACTGGGCTATTTCTCCCTTTTAGAGCCCTTAGGCTTATAGCATAATGCTTTTTCATTCAAGGTTGTAGCTTAGCATGCAATCAATCAAATTTGTTGCCGCGACTTTGTCACTGCTGTGTAAAACGTTTATGAAATTATTAGCACCTTTGACTGTTGTGGTATTGCGATGCAACTCAGTAAATTTTTTTTTTCGAAACGCGGAGTGGCCAATCAGTGTCAGCTTAAACAGCAGAGTAATCTTACTGCTATTGATAGGAATAATATTATTGCCAAACATCAGCTTTATATAAATGGTGTAATAAAGTTTACTCATGAGTGACAGAGCCAAGGAACAGTACAATGTCCACGAAAGCGACCAAATTAAACATCATCAACCCCAGACCCCTCTTCACCCAAGGTAGTGTACCAACCGTGTGTCACACAATCGTACATAAATTATTTTGTATATATTATGCTTGTATCTGCGCTCTTCCCTCGCACTAAAAAGAACCTGAATAATCATGTCTCCGGTTTTCCTCTGTAACATTGTCTGTCTTGTGAACATGAAAATGCCTGTTGCCTTGAGGTTTTGTATATAAAGGAGATTGTTCTATAATAAAGTTACTCAGTTGATCGCTTCCTCCCTTTGAGTCAAACCTTCCTCTCGGCCTGTCAGAGTAGCAAGGTCAGGTTGCAGGCACTACTGAGGGATAGCTACAACAGATTATTTGGCCTACAAATATAAAGTCGGTAAGGAGGCTTAAAACATCAATTTCACATGCTATAGATAAAAACTTTGATTTGTAACTCAAAACAATTTTGAGAATATCTTATCATTCCATACTGCGCTATAAAACTTTAAATCTAAAAATTAATATTTTAGGTATGCAAAAGTTTTAGTTTATGCGAGATTCGTTTTATACGAATAGCATTTTTCAACTGAAGAGTGTAACCCAAGGAAGGTATAAAAAAAAAAAAAAAAAAAAAAAAAAAAAAAAAAAAAAAAATAAAATCAGCCCTCATTTCATAGTCAACTTTGTTTAACAAATCGTAGATACAGCGTAAAGAAAACTATTCTCTATGAAAGACTTTGGATCACATGAACTTTCGATCGCAGCCAAGATCATTACAGGAGTTTTATGTAATTTCCATTATGTAGGCGTCATTTAGCAATATAGATATGAAAGAGGAAAAACTGAATGCAAGTGCTACGTATACAAACTCCTATAAACCCAATTTATATAAATCAAAAAAACATTTTCCTTCCTATTCATCCTCACTCACAAAATTCTCTTGACGATTTACGTGTGTGTACTTTAATGAAACACACAGACACCTGAAAATGAAAAGGCTTTAAAATTGCTATAAATTCCACTGTCTATGTTATCCTTTCGTCATTTCTATTACTGGGAAGTTTGCTTATCATTTATTAGTCATGAAATCTTTTTCCAACTCCTCGTACCATTTCCCGATTTTAGTTTCCGTGTCTACTAATTCATTCCTTTAAAACTGCAATAATCCTGTAATGGCAGGCAGAAATGAAAATACTCAGTGATTTTGTATAAAGATAAATTAACATTTAACTAAAGCACAAAGCCCTGTAGGAATATTATAACTATTTTACAGACTTTTATACAACAGAGTACGATACTTTATAAGGTCTTGGCACATCACTCAAGCCTCGAGTGCATTGACTTTTCAACCCTGGATAATACTCACACCGATATGAATACACTTTAATTTCAACCTGTTTAAATATTCATTAAATGCTTCCTCGCCTTACAGCGTACTCTTATAACACAAGATACTTTCATCCTCACAGAATATTTTCACAATTATATTTTATACGAATATAGCATGAAAATCATACATGCATGCATACATACTGTACATATATTGAAACATTCATATTAATTA
>NC_090746.1:44370512-44373012 GCF_036898095.1 Palaemon carinicauda | reverse complement strand
TAATTCTATACCTAGTGTAGGTTAGGATGGGGAACCAGCTCAGCTCTCTGCCGGCCGGCAAATAACATGCCGGCTGGCAGAGACCCTTTTTTCTTCTGCAGAGTGAACCCCAGACCTCCCTTGGTCTCCCTTCCATGTCTGCTGGTAGAGCCCGGCAGGCTATGGATATATAGGAAGCCTGAATGCTACATTGTCCCCTTCCTTATTTTCACTCTTTCTGGATGAAGGTTGTATGGCAATGCCGCCTTATAACCTTACATCCATACCGTTTCTCTTGCTAGTGTATTGTACTCCTAGCCCGGCTGCCGGCTTAAACGGCTGGCAACCGGGTAGGTGGAGGTTCTCTGGTTCGTAGTCACTGCCGGCCGTCATGGGTATCACTACCTTTGCCTGCCGGCAGTAGAAGCACATCCCGAGATCTGCTGGCCACTATGTTTAGCGGCCGGCAGTCGGGTACTAGTGTTTTCAGTTGCCGACCGGCACACATTTGCGAACCAGTGAACTGATGCCTATTTGTTAAAGGTAGCATACCTTTGAACTATACAGGGGTAAATGCCGGCCGGTGCGTGCCGGCACATGCCGGTACGTGCTGGCGCGTGCTGGCCGGCACGGCAGCATGTGATGTACAGTAGTTACTATATTTGTGGTGTAGTACACACTGCATTAATAAAGCTACAGTACAGAGTTTGTTGTAACACTAAAGTTCTTCCAACCTACTTAATGTTATCTTGTACACCTTTTGTTGAGACCGTACAATATATAGAAAGTGAGTTCTTTCTATATTCATTCTATCCAGTATATTAAAACTTTATTTCAAGGTGTGAGCTACACCTTAACTTTCCACTTAGGAAAATATATAAGGTATTCTAGAATAAGAATTAACCTTAGTTTTAATATCTTGGGAGGTTACAGCAATTGGCTGGGCAGGAAATACAAGTATGTGTCTTTCCTTCTTTCCTTTTTAGCTTTACTATATAAGCTACATGTATTAACAATAAGTGAAAAGCCTTCACTTGATACTCATGGATTTTCTTCTCTTTACAGGAGGACCATCCGAAGTGCGGGAGTATGTTCTGCAATGTCCGCAGTAAGAACTTCTGTGGACATGAGTTATGCAGGAGGTACGCAGCATGCACAGCCTCCAAAGTTGATCTCTGGTATTAGAACCCTCAGGTATGTATCATATATTCTAGCCTGATTACCGAGACGTTTGACACCCCTAAGTCGGCGGAGTCAAGGGATGCAGTTAGAGAAAAGCTGCGAATCCGGGTGAGGAGTTTTCAGAAGCCCCTACCTTCCAAACGAGAAGATGAGGGGCTACCTTTTCCCAAAGGCATCGACTGATGCAGTCATCCCTCAGCCTCATGAGGAGATACCAACCGTCCAGAATCCGGCAGATTCTGAAGTCTCGGCCGCCCTTCAAGACACCCAATTGGACGATAGGATGTCAGAGGTGTCGGATTATACAGAGAAGGACCTTCTGGGACAAGGTCAGGAGGAGGAGCTGACCCAGGCTCCAGAAATAGAAGAGGAAGAAATCGACGAGGTGTCGGTTACATCGGTTCCGGCCCCAGAACCTGTTCCCTCTACATCGTCTGCTATCCCAGATGATCTGGGAAGGAGTCTTTCATTCTATTATTGAAATGATTCAACAAATACAAAAGAAGAATGATGAAAAGGAAGCTGTGATGAAACTGGAGATACGCAGACTCGCAGCATCACGTGGGCCCCAGAAGCGACTCAACGTGAAGGATCTTCCTTTGTGCTCGGATACCAACCCTTGGAGGTATGCCGAACACATGTCAATGACAACCGGGAAGATTGTTATATCGAAGTAGTTGGGCTCAATTCCCCTGGAAGATGTGGAATTTTGGCCCAACAAAGACTCTTACCCGGACTGCTATGTCCGTCTTTGGAAGGAGTCAGCCTTAAAGGAGGAAACAGAGCCGAAGGAGGTCATAGTCCTTGACCATAGTAAAGCACAGGCATTACTAGCGAGCTCGATGAAAGAGAGGGGCTTCACAAACTCAAAGGTGCCAGCTTTGAGAAAGAAGCTTCCCTCCTTTGTGGCCTCTCCAACTAGAGCCTTTCCTTTCATAGAAAAGGGATATAAGGCAGCCTTGAAGGGGGCGAAGGCAAGGAAACCACGCCCCTCCATGGAGGAATGCAAGCCATTATCCCTGACCTTGCCATTGGACCAAAAGGACTGGAAGGACGTTCACCTTACCTTCTCAGTCGGGAAGTTGGAAGCTGATATTGCTGAACGTCAGTTTGGTGAGGACTTCCAAACCTGTTGCAATTTCTCTTGCGCAGAGAGCAAGAGACAAAAGAAAAACTTGCGGCATCGATGTCGTTGCAAACGATTTAAAAAAAAAAAAACGATGGCAAGTGACCCCAAGAAACAGGACACGTTCATGGTAGTGGCCAAAACTCATCTGGCCACAGTTACGAAGGATCTCTTTAGCTTTATTTAAGCTAGGAGAGCCTGTAGAGAGTTCGT
>NC_090746.1:44350512-44365512 GCF_036898095.1 Palaemon carinicauda | reverse complement strand
CTTCAATTCCGAGCATTTTATCTATATTTTCTTTATATAAATGAAGTAATGTAAATTGCCCTGAGAGAGAGAGAGAGAGAGAGAGAGAGAGAGAGAGAGAGAGAGAGAGAGAGAGAGAGAGAGAGAGAGAGAACTAATCATGTCATGATTACTCTGGTAATGTAAAACTCCTGATGAGTCTTCATTCATCAATAGGTTATATTACCTTTAAGTGCTTTTTATAGGTATGACTAATTCTAATTGAAAGAAAGTGGAACTAGGACATACAGACTTGTATCGCAAATGATAGACTTATGCACTCCATTGAGTACAAATTTGGAAGCCTAATTAGACATCCAGATATAGTTTATATATATATATATATATATATATATATATATATATATATATATATATATATATATATATATTATATATTCATATGTGTGTATGTATATAAATCGACATTGTTCTTTACAGTTGTAATGTAAACTGTATTGACAGGAATGTCACTAAAAGCCAAGTATGTACATTTTTATAGAACTATTAAAAACAAGTAGGACGGTCATTAATGCTGGAGAAGACTCCTCGTATTTAAAAAGGGGCACGAACATTAAGTATTACTGTACTACTGCTTAAATAATTGAATATATATATATATATATATATATATATATATATATACGTATATATATATATATATATACATATATATATATATATATATATATACGTATATATATACATACATATATATATATATATGCGTATATATATTTATATATATATATATATATATATATATATATATACATATATATATGTATATATATATATATATATATATATATATATGTATATATATATATATATATATATATATATATATATATATATATATATATTACCTCCAGAAAAATACACCTTCCGAAATTGAGAAAAGGTGCGGTATTCCATATTTTTGGTTAAGGCCTGACAGATGTTACAAACCATAGATTTCAATTATTTCAAAACTGATATAGTTAACATGAAAAAAAACTCTAATAATAGAATAAGCATTATGTAACCAGTTATTGCCTGATATCTTTGGCTACGTTACCTGTTTTTAAATAAAAATTTCCCCATATTGCATGATACAGTTCAAGAGCTACAAGTAATATTACTGAAATTTCAGTATGGATGTAATTTACCTTATTACACTCAATATGCATCGTTTAACTTTGCAATAGTGGATGTCTATGGCAAACCAGCTCTTTGTCGGCGCATCACACGTCTCCTGTTACGACACCTTCAAAGCTGAGAGGAACTGTCAAATAAATATAGACACGGCATCAGGAATGACTAGATCAACTTTATTTTTCTGCTATGCAGAATAATTTTATTTTCCCCTTCAGTGATGAAAAATAAGATGTAGATTTTGTAACCGTGACATTTCAAATACTTTTGTTATTTTATACTATATTGGTTTCGTTATACTTACCTTCCTTCAACTCCAAGACACCAATACATTCAATAAAATTGCTTCCCAAAATTCGCACTTTGTAAAAACCTTAAAGCAACTAAATGGACAAAAATAAAAAAAAGGTTTTGTGGATTTTGATTCTAACAAAGACACGCCTCTTAATCTATCTTAGTTAGCTAATTTAGTATTTGAGGTATGGTCAGTAGGATGGTCTAGCTTCTGGTTTTTCTATTTAATCATTCTCTCCTGAAGACGGCAACTTTGTGATAGAGCTGTAGACTTTTCTCCCATCCCTTAAATGACCTTTATGTGTGCTTTCTTTTGAAAGAAGAGGTTTATGCTTATTGTTACATTGCAACATCTGTAAACTCTCTATTACTAATGTTGTTCATGACATAAAGGTAGAGTGACCAGGCCTCCTCCCAAAAAGCCCAGTATATAAATATAAACATAAATATAAATATAAATATAAATATATAAATATAAATATAAATATAAAAATCATTCCATAATTTGGTTATTATTAAAAAGAAAAACTCTGTAGCGTTACCTTGCTAAGAATTCTTTTTAATGTCTATTACTCTCCAAATAGAATTTTCTAATTCAGCATTTTATAGCTCCGGATGCTTGATAAATATTCACTCACAAAATTTAATTTGCTTTATGGATGACCATTTCCTACAATACTATTATCACTATAATATTCCCTTTGATTAAAATTAGTATGATATTTGTCAAAATGCTGTTTTATTAGTCATGATTTCTCTTTGACATGTGGTAGTTTACTATAATTCTTGTGAAACTCTCTTAAAACTTGAATCATTTTTTTCCTGTGTGTTTTTATTTTCCTAGCTCTTCATCTGACCTTGTTAAAAGTGCCTATTCCTCGTGAATAACCTCTTGCACCTACCATTTTCTTCTTTTTGTATAAGTTACCTTAGTCACCCTTCTTCGTCGAAGATTCAAATCACATTACATCCTTCTTGATTTCTATATCTTAATTTTTTTTTTTTTCATTCAATCTCGAATGGGTCTTTCCTAGTCTCTAAGTCTGATTAGAATTCTTGTTATTTGGTGAGCTTAAATCCTCATAATTCCAACTATTTGAACTTGTACCAGCCTCTTCTGTTGTTTGTGTAATTCAAGGTTTCCTTGACATCACACATCACAAATTAATAAATATTCCTTTATAACAATTTGGTCTTAGCTAGGTAGTAATACATCTTTTATATATATATATATATATATATATATATATATATATATATATATATATATATATATATATATATATATATATATATATATATATATATATACAAATTTGAAGCCTCATACTCAAATTATCATTACACTCTTGTCTCAAAGTACCCTCCATTTTGTTTCTTTTCTCGAAACGATTACACCCAAAGAACTTTTATCCCTCTTCCAGGACGCGTCCTTGCTTTCACTTTCTGTCAGAGATATTTTAGCCATGACTTGTTCAAAGTGAGGTTCTATTTTCCTCTTAATTGGCTTTGTTATGTCTAACATTATATCTTTTACTTCAGTTATGCGGTGGATATCAAGAATTCTTACCCTTCTCTGTCTGATGATACCATCCTTTAATTTTTATCAGTTTTCCATCACTAAGTTTATATCAATACTCATAAGCCACTGCTTATGTTAATCACGCTAGAGAAAATATTCTTTGATGAAAACGTTAAATATCAAATTTTTGAAGATGACAATAAATTTTTTGCTGTCTATGATATGAGATATACTCATGGTGTTATTAATCATTATCCATACCTTCAGAAAACATTTAACGTTATATTTACGCCGTTGCACATGGATACGAATAAAGCAGAACATCGTTTTGATTATTTATATTCATATAATTTAAGATTTGGGGTTTTGCATTAACGCCAGACTTGGAATCATATTCTTTATTTACAATTTGAAAGTTGTAATTAAATGCTTATGAGTATAAACCCTAAAAATAAGAGAGAGAGAGAGAGAGAGAGAGAGAGAGAGAGAGAGAGAGAGAGAGAGAGAGAGAGAGAGAGAGAGAGAGAGAGAGAGAGAGAGAGAGTCTCTCTACATTCTGAATAGGCAAGCAAATATTTACTTGCTTATGTGAAAACTTGGAAAAGTTTTTTCTAAAAAGGCCAGTTTGATTGAAGTTACTTCTGTTCTTTTCGAGAAATAGAAACCTCGGTAACAATAGCTGTCAGTGAATGGCCGTTCTTACGTTCTCACTAAAGAAAAGAAAATAATCTTAAAAATTTTCAAATATCCAGAGACGAACTACCCAAAGAAAAATAAAGAAAGTTAAATCCTTAAAAGTTTTAATAGCGATTCTGCCGTAACTGAAAATTTCTCGTTCGAATACTTGGTTCGTTTTCACATCTCAATTTTGTTTAGTTTTATTTTAAGAAGCACTCTGGATCTTGAATATAACTTGGACAGAATTTCATCCCATTTCTCAAACTCCCTGTAATTTCAAAGGGTTGAATAATTAAGCAAATAGTTGCTCTGCAATGACCTTCATGGGAAACAATTGGTATCGCTATGCGTGAAACGTAAACTAATAATAATGAAGCGTTGAATAATCTAGATTAGACAGCTCGGCAATAACAAGCAAATCCAGTAATCACATTCGTGAGAGAGAGAGAGAGAGAGAGAGAGAGAGAGAGAGAGAGAGAGAGAGAGAGAGAGAGAGAGAGAGAGAGAATATGATATATAACATTATAAATACTTTTTTTCTCACCTTTATCCCTACATTGAGGGGCGGTTGCATGAGGCATGGTTCATAATTTGGCACAGGGTTTTTACGATCGCATGCCCATGCAGTCATCAACCACAGGTATTGGACTTCATAGGCCAACTGCAAGGTAGAAAGCAGTTCCCAGAGTTGTTGGTAGCTGGCCTTTTGCTAAAAAGCAGGACTGCAAGGCAGCAGCTGTCCTTCAATCCGCTTTCTATGACACGGAGGACATAGCATGGTAATATTTTTACGTCCTTACCAAAAGGCATTTATTCAACATAAACAACAGTACAACACAAACAAGAGTCATGGCTTGGAAACTTATGTTTTATACCAAAACGACCTATATACTACATTCGTATTCACATAAAGATTTTTCTTTATAATCATAACTCAATGAAACTCTAAACTTGCAAATTGCACAATACTAAATATAACATAGACTGCTCAAAGGAGCAAAAATGAATAAAATAAAATGCTATACGCAATAAGATACCCTACAGCTGGTTCTCTGAAAACAGCCAATATCACTTCCCAAGCTTCTTAATAATTTCAGGTAATAATTTGAGAACGCTGGTTACTCTCTAAAAGGTGAAGTAGAGATTTATGAAAACTACTCAAGAGGTCTTAAAAAGATATTATAATCAACAAAGGTATAAGTTTTTGGTTTCTCTTCAATTAGGTGAAGGGATAATTGTGTTGTTCTTTGTCAATGCCCTAAACCATTTTATTTAACAATGTCAAGTGATCCTGCCTATTAAACATTGGGTCCCAGAGCAATGTAAAGGAAAAGAAATCTTATCTTTCTTATTCAAGAATGGGCTGTTGGATAAAATTGTTTAAGACTGAGTATAAACAAATAAATTCATGTTAATAATAATCTCTAAAAGTCACTAAAGAAGTCTAGAAGACAGGATTTCCCAAATTATTCTTACTGGACATATAAGGCACAAAAAAACACCATCTGCATGGCATAAGTCCTTCCTAATAAGATATTTCACTTTATAAGTGACATTTCACGCAATAAAAAAAAAAAGTAAACATATACAACATTGAAACCAAAATAATTTGCAATAATTCATCGTATTTGATAAAAAATAAGATCTTGTGAGCAGCACAATATATGAAATATATCATTGTTTGAAAAGTTCATAGTAACTTCATAACTTTAATAAAAAGAAATTATTTGAAAGCCTAATCAAAAACACTAAAGTGATGCGATGTATTCTGCATATGGTATAGCTGATATTCAAAGGTGCCTCAGTTGGCTTTAACTGAGGGGTCTTCGCGATTACTATTCTTTCCTTATTTATGTTGAATTTTTATATTGAAGTTTCTAAAAGCAGATGAAGATGACCAATGCTTTATAAGTGATAAAGATGTTGACGTCCTCGATCGAGACCGATTTCTGTTTAGCTATGCAAACGCAAATTCATCAATCTGCACAACTCACAATTTCACTGCAGCGCTCACATTCATTAATCACACAGTTTTGAAGAGGCAACAAATATTTCAATGAACAGCTTTTCATTCAACAACTTTAACTGCAACTTTTAATTCAATCAGGTAATTTTCATGTGGTGACTTTTATTTAGTGCAGTATTTAATTGCTCATTTTTGGTATCGACATACTAAGTTAAATTGGCATTTAAAGGTTTACGACCCCGTTTCGCTAATGCAAATCCCTTTGAACTTCGGGATTTGCATACGAAAAATAAAATGAAAACTAAAGGAAAAATATTACCCCCCAAAATATAAAGCTGGCTTTGAAATCGTACAAAATTAACACTGGCTATAAGGTTCTGATAACATATTGGATAGGCCTCTGTCTAGCAACTTATTGGACGGGAGTTCGACACCTGCTCAAACTTGATAACTTGTAGTAGTGTCTGCAACATAATCATATGTATATATTCTCAGTCTTATGCCCATTGTCCTGTCCCGGTGCCTATGTCACTAATGACCGACCTTTAAAGCTTTAAAACCTTCATCGATAAAGAGAATTGTACCTCGAAGTATCAATAAAAACAATCACAAATGAAAAAACAAAGTTATATATATATATATATATATATATATATATATATATATATATATATATATACACACACACATATATATATATATATATATATATATATATATATATATATATATATATACATATTCATATATACATATATATATATATATATATATATATATATATATATATATATATATGTGTGTGTGTGTGTGTGTGTGTGTGTGTGGTGCAAACAAGTACAATGTCGTACTTCCTTGTTATCTTGAAAAGGTTCCACAATGATGTAAGACGTGTTTGAAAACTTGGTGTATATTTGTAGATATTACAAAAAACGTTTAGAGCTTTCGTCCATCATCTGTGGACTTGGTCACTAAAATGTTTATAAAATTACAAGTCTGGTACTGATATAAGGAAAAACAGAAATATATAAACAATTCAAATACATAGCCATATAGTTAAAACAGATTAAAATCAATTACAAAACGATTTCAGGTTGTTGGGCCCTTGTCCTTTCCATAATTCTTTGAGATATTCTGGGTGGTTGTAGGAAAGCAGCAGAGATGTTTTAAAATCAGGCTTTTCATTTTTGTCAAGTGGATTAAAATATATTTTGTGTTACCCTGAATATTTTATCGAACATTGTCACAAAAAAGCTAGAAAGATATATTTTAATCCCCTTGACAAAAATGATAAGCCTGATTTTAAAACATCTTTACTGCTTCCCTACAACAAAGAACTCGCCAATTCCTCTCTTGGTTTGTGTAGAGAGACACCGGGAAATAATATCGTTTTTCAGTATGAGAATACCCTCAGGAAGAAACTGATTAATAACAACCCAGGTAAAGATGATGGTGATATAGGAGTATATGTGATTCCATGTAAGGATTGTGAGGAATGCTACATCGGGGAGAGCGGCCACTCGGAAGAGAGGAAAAGGGGACATATTGCAGCTTGCAGATCGGGGAACTACTATAGTGCCATAGCCTGACGTACTTGGGAGAAAAATCCTGCAATAGCCTTTAACAAGGCAGAAATTGTTTACAGGTGTCGTGACAGGGCAATCAGGAGAACGATAGACGGTACTGTGATCTCTTTGAACAAGACTTTTGAAGGTAACAGGGGAATAGTAGAAGATGAAAACATCAGTGAAGAAATATGTAGGAGAAGCAAAATTCGTAACTGTAGGAACATATGTGCCAAGATAAGAGATGCTTCTTCCTCTGTCCCTCCTTCACAGGTGCATCCTCCACAGACAGTGCAAGTGACAAACGACCAGAACTACCAAAACTTCGAATTGGCTAGTGACCATCGTAACATACCACCCAGAAGATCTCAAAGAATTTTGGAAAGGACAAGGGCCCAACACGTCTTACATCATTGTGGAACATTTTAAAGATATATATATATATATATATATATATATATATATATATATATATATATATATACACACACACACACACATATATATATATATATATATATATATATATATATATATATATATATATATATATATATATATATATATATGATAAATTTTGCACATTTAGGTTGTTTTCTTGTCTTTGTGTGATTTCGCCTGGGGCTCTGATCCCGGGGTCGTTAAGAGAATCCAGACATTAATGTATCAAAAATATATATGGCTTATTTGAATATGAAAACCACGTTTAAATGTGCAAAATTTATCATTAATCGATTGCCAAGTAACAAACTACCAATTAGCTACGATGGTGAAGATGGGTTGATTTCAATTCTAAGTACAAAACACCTGGATTCGACAGGTATAAGTACAGAAGAATTGACATTGACTTTTTATCTTTCTTCGTGGCCAGGTGGTTTAGTCACTGTCTATACAAGTTTGCCGACCAGGGTTCGATTCCCGGCCGGTCACAAGCTCTTGTCTTTGTGTGATTTCGCCTGGGCCTCTGATCCATAGGTCGTTAAGAGAATCCAGACATTAATGTATCAAAAATATATATGGCTTATTTAAATATATATATATATATATATATATATATATATATATATATATATATATATATATACATATATTTATAAATATATATATATATATATATATATACATACATATATATATATATATATATATATATATATATATATATATATATATATATATATATATATATATATACAGTATGTAAACAATGGTAACATGGATGGTCGCAAAAGTGGGGATACCTTAATGTAGAGTACCGATATAAACGTAACTGCGTGAAATGGTTCGTGCATCGCCATGATCACCAAAGCTGTACTAGTTAGGGCTACCCATTTCAAGCTATTTACTGAGAGCGATCAGCTTAAATCTACCACTATCACCAATCCGCAACGGCCAGCGTGGTGATGAAAATGACTATAGACATGTCTGAGGCTTTTGTCCTTCAGTGGGCTAGAAATGGCTGCATTTGTTGTTGTTGTTGTTGTTGTTGTTGTATTCATGGATGAATATATCTGATGAAAGACATATGTAGTGAGAAGAGTTGAAGAATAAGTAAAGCAAGAAAAGCAGCAAGGTATATACAAAATACTTAAACTGTCTAAAGAAGGCAAAGTCAGAATGTAGGAAGGCATTGCTGAGGCAACTCTCAACAGAATTTAAGTGGATACCGAGTATGAATAAATAAGAAAAAAGGTTGATACGTAGTTAGAAGGAGGCTTTATATTTAGAAATTTTTTAAGTGACTTGGTCGTGTAGAAAGAACATTTGACTATCAGTGAATGGATAGATTGTATAATAAATGACTGTTAGGGGGGAGGGTAGGATGGATATTGTCAAATGCCTTTTGTCAAAGAACACCCTTGATATCCAGCAAACGGGAAAGTGCGTTCAAAATAGGGGTGGGAGGTGCAGTGTGTGTAGTGGGGTTTCATTTTCGATTCAGTGATTAAATATATGAATATGGTATGTGACAGTTGTGCTGTTTTTATGAAGTCACTAACAGCTAGGAGAAACAGCACACTGATAGATAGATAGACAGTAAGAGATTAAGTGGTCTATGAGGTAAATTGGTTAACATCTATGAATTAACAGCGAGGGTCATACAACCTCACTGTATTGACCTACGCAAAGATATAGGTAACTGGTACTAGATCAGGTTGTGTAATCGTTTAATTTAACCATGCCAATTTTATAAGCGCCAGCATGAATGAAAAAGCTATTAAGCCAACTGTTTTTCCATTAAAGGATATGCCTTATTATTGCACAGAAGAAGCTACTGAGAACTGTTTATATGAAATAGAGGAGAATTGCGAAGAAACGAAGATGGGAGTAAAGATGACAGAACAGGAGGATAAAAAGATAACCCATTGAGGTTTTAAGTAGTTTGGGCATGTGAAGAGATTAGAGCAATTTAATTCTGTATAATTCAAAATACCAGAAAAAGAAGAGAATGTACCTGAAAGGCCTAATAATATGAAAGGACATGTAAGACCGAGGTGTCTGTTACGAGGTGCATGAGAAGGAGTGCATTGCTTGTGATATGCTAATGAAGCACCTGGCGCTGCACAGGTTCCTGAACACGGTATTATACAATCATGACAAGGAGAACAAATCGTAAACAATGTAAATCGATTACACATACACAAACACGAGAGAGAGAGAGAGAGAGAGAGAGAGAGAGAGAGAGAGAGAGAGAGAGAGAGAGAGAGAGAGAGAGAGAGAGTGTTTCTGAGGGAGTGAGTGAAAATATTTCCACATGCAAGGAAGGAAGAATGTAGGTAAATGTACATGAGTCATAAAAATATTCACCATAAAGAATATTTCACAATTTTCCTCTTATTCTGAAATCGAATATTATTCAAATATATATGGAATAAATAATTTGTTAATCTCACACATAAATGACAAGCATGGTCAAGCGGAAAATTAGAACGAAAAAAAGAAAAAATTGTAAAAAAAAGAAGCGGTAAAGTCTAGACATTCATATGAACGGCAGTATGTAAATGCATTATTAAAAGGAAATTAATTCTGCAGAAACAATTAAATTTATAAGGATGCTCTGACTTTGACACTGACCGACGGGCATATGCAGACACACACACACACACACGCACACACACACACACACATATATATATATATATATATATATATATATATATATATATATATATGTATATATATATATATATATATATATATATATATATATATATATATATATATATATATATATGTATGTATATATATATATATATATATATATACATATATATATATATATATATATATATATATATATATATACATATATATATATATATATATATATATATATATATATATATATATATATATATATATATATATATATATATATATATATATATATATATGATTCCCCTTCTTCAGCTTTTGACTTCAATATCCCAACGTCATGCAATACTTTGATGTATTAATTATGATAGAATCTATTTCCCTTGCCGTGACTGTAGCTTGTTATAAATTGAAAACGTGCTGCAGCTTAACATCCTAATTTTCTATATGTTGACACTCTGTTACTCTATTTCAAATGCACATTATTTATCTTTGGCCACTTTTCTAAATCCCGTTCTCTTGTTTATTTTTCTTAATCTAACAAAAATCTTGGTTCTTCGTTCTTTTCCAAATATGTTTATATTAATTCTCTCTCTCTCTCTCTCTCTCTCTCTCTCTCTCTCTCTCTCTCTCTCTCTCTCTCTCTCTCTCTCGAGTCTGGGTGAAACATACTTGATCATTTATTTCAACTCTAGCCAAACAAATTAACACAATTAGTGATAGCAGTGACAGTCTGTGTAATATTATTACGCAGCATTTAACGTGAGCTGAAAACTTCTACCTACAATATTCTCTCCAAAAGGATGATTCTGTGTAATAAATCACATACATATACAACAGGTGATGAGATAAATCAAAGAATACAGAAACTGTATAAGGAATATGTTTGTCAATACAGTAAATTACGTGTATTGATACAAAATTAAATCCTAAACGTTGAATACCATTTATTATTAAATTACTATTTGGAGATAATGGTTATTAAGGACTGTTGGACATCTCTTTCATTAACCATAATTACATTGAATCCATACACAATTTCACGAACATAAATTCTAAGCACTTTCTCATCACTTTAATATTGTGGTTATTATCAACTAGCTCAACGCTATCAAACAAATAGTTATAAATAATTAATTGTTCAAGTTTTCATGAATAAGGAATCAGCTTTGCTCAAAATATAAAAAAATTACCATTCCATTAAATACAAGCTGGGCAATGAGAATGGTGAAGGACGAAAAGGTTTTATGCAAAAAATATTAGTCTACAACGAGCACGATTTGCCAATAGGTTTAAGATTTTACAAAATATAAGAAAAAATGTAAGAAAAAAATCGTAGAAACAATGGTCAAACGAACTGGTACATAGCAGAAAGATTGGCTTTCATGCAAGGTTTTTGCTTTCCGTAGGCCGTGTGGAAATCTCCGGACACACAACTAAACTCACTTGTGTTAAATTCAGGAAAAGATTGAAAGAAATAGAAAAGGTAAAAATGAAGTAGAGTTTCTACCCCCAAAGAAAAGGGTAAACCTACCTTCAGCCTGGTAAAATCTTGCACATGCTTGGTGCAAAGGAAAAGGGCGAGGTAAAACCAAAGAAACCATGATATACACACTAGCCTGGGGAGCTCCAGTACTTGGAATAGCATGCGTGGGAACAAGATGGATGTTGCAGTTTTTTCAAAAATTGGGAAGGAAAAGATGAACTGTACAACAAGATCAAAATGAATCTTACGAACCGAGATAGCAATGTCCCCTCATAACAGCCCAGCGTTCAAGTAAAACTAGTTTGAAACCATTTGAGAGGAAAAAAGATAATTGAAATGGAAAACGGCAAATAGTTATGAAATGTTCTTTGAACATTAAGGTAAAGTAAATTTGTGACTTCTTCTTCAGTAATAATTTTCAGAAGACAAGAAAGCATGTGTCAGTAACCACAAAGTACAGGTGTCATGAATGACTAAGAAAAAATTAATAATCTAATATCATATCGTATATTCAATATGTCAATTAAAGCATATGTATATTGCTTGTTTCAGTTCAATGGTTCGATAACGTTAATCAATGAAGAAAAATTATTTTCTGACTAAAAATTGTTTACTATGTTGTGGGGATACTGTAAATTAAAACAACCAACAGCAAAATAAATCAGTATTTATTCTAGATATATTAATTAATATGACCATTAAATGAAAGGGGGTGTCAAAATGCTTAACTACGCATTAACTGGCAAAAATTTCAATAAACCATATTCTATTAAATGTACACACACACATATATACATACATACATACAGTACGTATATATATATATATATATATATATATATATATATATATACCTCTTTAATGTAATAAAAACCAAGCGTCTGGATATATATATATATATATATATATATATATATATATATATATATATATATATATATATATATATATATATATATATATATATATATATATATATATATATATATATATATATATATATATACCTCTTTAATGTAATAAAAACCAAGCGTCTGGATATATATATATATATATATATATATATATATATATATATATATATATATATATTCCTGGTATACGCAGCATTGACAGACGTAAAACTAGACGGTATCTCCCCTTCCCTCAGTTAGGGGGGAGAGGGAGTAGTCACACTTGGTGAAGAGGGGGTACCCCGATAGGAAAAGGGGAGAGGGTGGCGTGTGTTTTCAAAAATATGTAAACATTGGTCGTTTTTGGACGGGGTGCGTCCACTAATATATATATATATATATATATATATATATATATATATATATATATATATATATACATATATATATATATATATATATATATATTTATATATATATATATATATATATATATATATGTATATATATATATATATATATATATATATATATATATATATATATATATATAGTGTGTGTGTGTGTGTGTGTGTGTGTGTGTGTAGAATATAATGCATTGGTATTTTTCTCAACCACTGGACATAATTCGATACTAAACTTTGTTGATATTTTGTTTTTCAAGCATAGTCCGTGAACAATACCTCTTCCGATTAAATCTGATCCCAAAAATATCATCACTGTTTGAAGACTAACATTACATAAAGAAAAATTTTGTTGAGCAGAAAGGTGCCCAGCAAGAAAGGAACGCACCGAGGCCAGAGAGGTTACACAGCAAAAAGAAAAGATTTATTGTTCTATATTGGATACTATGTATTAAACTATTAATGATAAAAACGGGTAAAAGATTTAGAAACAAACTCCCGAAGAGTATGAATAGAAATTAGGAAGAAAGCAGGAACTTGTACTTCAACAGCCACCATTTTATAATAAAAGAAAACCTAGTTCCAGAAGAGAAGGCTAAAATACAAGACAGAAGTAATCACATATAATTTTCAAATTCTTTCAACCTGTAAAATAGTGTAAATGAATCTTGCCCTCCTAAAAGCACTGGACGTCCCATTGTGGATATCTCATTGAAATTCACACTCACGATGTTAAAGAGTATCATCATTATCATCATCATCAGCCCTTACTAGTCAACTGCAGAAAAAAGGCCTCAGACATGTTTGTTTATGGTCTTTCTGTGCCGGTCCACACCCGCAAACTTCCTTAGTTTGTTGATTCGTCGTAATCTCTTCCATTCCCTGCTCCTTTTATATTCTCTAGGGACTCATTCTGTCATTCTTATGTGCATCTATATCTGTCATTCTCATTACATGTCCTGCCATTGTCCATTTCTTTTTCTTATACTTTGCTAGAATATCCTCTACTTTAGTTTGCTCTTGTATCATGTTGCCTTTTCTGTCTCTTAATTTTTTCCCATCATTATTCTTTCCATAACTCTTTAAGTTGTAATTAACTTATGTTCTCAGGTTATAATAAGGCTTCAAGTTTCCGATGCATAAGTTACTTCTGGCAGGACCATCTCATTAAATACTTTTCTTTTTAAAGAAAGTGGCCGTTTACATTTCATAACCTCATTTAGTTTACCCATCTACAGAGGCTTGTCCATAACTCTTATTTGTTGTCACTTTGCATTTTGATTGAACATTATCTTAGTATTACTCACATTTCTTTTCAGTCCTACATTTTTGCTTTCTCTGTTCAAATCCTCTATCATCTTTTGTAATTCCTCCCATAATTTAATAAACATAAACTATGTCATCTGCAAATCTTGAGTTGTTGAGGTATTCTCCATTAATATTAATTCCTACATTTTCCGAAGCTAAATTCTTAAAAACTTCTTCTAGACATGATGTGAATATTTTAGTTTAATTAAAAGTAATACAATGAAAAATTGCAAATTATTTTTTAAATATCTATGCAATTCTGGAATTTAATATATTTTATTGCTATTATAAAGGCTGATAATCTCCTCTTTCTCTGAAACCTACATAATGAGGATATTCCTATCAGATAATTAATGTTGAAACTTATAGATATGTATAAAAAGAAAAGACGGGGACCAGGTGGCAATTCCACCGGAAAAAAAAATTCAAGAAATTATATAATACAGACTGGATTATGACTTTTTGGTATCTTCACAATAATAGAAAATACTTCGTTGGTTACAGGATAAAAAAGGCACAGTAGTCCAGTCAGTAAGAATGAACTGCCAAGAGAATGGGCAACAGAGAAGATAGCGAATGGCATTATTCTAACTCAATTATCATCTATATTCTCTCCATTTCCTCTTACCTATG
>NC_090746.1:44330512-44345512 GCF_036898095.1 Palaemon carinicauda | reverse complement strand
TTTTCCCTGTGGTTCTTCTGCATCTGAGCATCACGTTTTCCTGTGATTTTTACGCATATATATATATATATATATATGTGTATATGTATAGATATGTATATATATATGTATGTATATATATATATATATATATATATATATATATGTATGTATATATATATATATATATATATATATATATACATATATATGTATATATATATATATACATATATATATATATATATATATATATATATATATATATATATATATACATATATTATATACATATATATACACATACACACATGAATATATATATATATATATATATATATATATATATATATATATGTGTGTGTGTGTGTGTGTATATATGTATATATATGTATATATATATATATATATGTATATATATGTATGTATGTATATATATATATATATATATATATATATATATATATATTTATATACATATATATATATATATATATATATATATATATATATATATATAGAGAGAGAGAGAGAGAGAGAGAGAGAGAGAGAGAGAGAGAGAGAGAGAGAGAGAGAGAGAGAGAGAGATCCACCTTGATACTAAATTATGAAGTCTGAAACTATCCATTTACACTTTCGGTGTGGAGGAAATGACCCCCTAAATCTTGATGAAGTCACTGGTAGCAGAGTGACGGATTGGGTTAAAGGAGATAGTAAGATGTCTCTTCGGTTTTTACTCTCAATGCCAGGTGGATGATCATACCGGAATCAAAATGAACCGGTAGGGGTCACTTGCCATAATTAGATAGGTACGGCTCATCACATGGAACTGGCTATCCTTTGATGAATGTAGCCAAGGAATTCTCTATTGATTTACTCAGTCTATGGAAAGAGAAAATAACAAAATGGCCCCCAGTTTGGATATTAGGGCCTTAAGTGAAACATGTTGTAAAGGGATTGATAAAATGTTTTTAGACCAAATCATGATATATTTGGAACAGAAGGGTAGGAATGATGATGACACTAAGATTAGAAAAGGCATTACCGGAATAGAGAGCTGTAAATAGTTTATTGTTGCTTGCAAAGTTTAGATCAAAGCTGTGAAATATGAGTATTTTAGTTTGCTATTCACCAACAAATGATTCCCCTGAAGAAACGAAAGATGAATACTATGAAGAAATGCAGAGTGTAATAGATCAGATTCCAGAGAGAGATATGAAAATTATGATTGATGATTTCAATGCTAAAGTTGGAAGGAATAATCAAGTTATGGAGAATGTGATAGGTGTTGAATGTCTTGGCGAAGTTGCAAATGAAAATTGAGCACATTTTATATATTTTTGTTCAACAAACAATCTTCTCATTGACGGTACTCTTTTCTAACACCAGGACATCCTCAATTATACATGTGGAAATTACAAAAATCAAAAAGATCACATATAAATTAAAATGAATATAGAGAGAAGAAGGACTCTGAGAAATGTAAGAAGCTATACAGGTGCAGATATTAGTAGCATTCACCAGCTTCTCATTACTACACTGAAATTAAAATTGAAAACTCCCAAAAGAAACGTAGTAATTATGCCTAGGCTAGATGCAACCAAGTTTCAAGCAGATGAACACAGAGAAACATTTGCAATTGAATGTAGGAATCGATTTGCAGTCTAAGAGACTTCAAGAGACGAAGAACAGACAATTAATGAAGAATAGTGTGAAATTAAGAACATATTTCAGTCAGTTGGTTAGGATGTTTTGGGACATGCAGTTACAAGGATATCAAATGATACGTGGGATACTATAAAAAGGAGACAAAGAAAGAAATTGATTGATGAAAATTTCCTAGGAAGTAATAAAAATTACAAGGTAGAGTATGCTAAGTATTCCAGTATTGATAATGAGGTCAAAAGAAAAGCCAGGAATGACTAGATAGAGTATTTAAACAGGGAATTCAGGGAGTGGCTATGATGTAAGATACGCTCATAGAATTAATAATGAAATTTTGACTGGGGCAAAGAACTAGAAGCATATACCCACTAAAAAAAAGAGATAGATCTGTTATAACAATGGAAGATGAAGAAATATGAAGGGAATCATTTGACTGATATACCTGAAGCTGATGAAGAAGAACTTAATGTATCCATGAATGAATTCAGCGTGTTTGAGGTCGAAGCTAATATTTAAAAACTCAGGAGATGGAAAGATCCTGGTTAAAAATGATTAACAGCCTAGATGATACGGACTGAAAATAAAGTGACCCCTAGAATACTTACAAGATTATTTTGTAAAATGTGGAATGAAAAGGCAAAACCTGATGAGTGGGAGTTAGGAGTATTGGTGAAAATAGACTGAAAAGGAGACCAGACTGATTGTAATGATTACAGATCATCACAACTACGTTAGTTGTCAGGAAAATATATAATATCTTTTCCTAAAGAGACTAGAGAGAAAGAGTAATGAAAAGCTGAGAGATGAACAAGCTGGAATCAGAAAAGGTAGACGTTGTACTGACCAAATTTTCATTTCAAGTCATGAAGTACAACAATGCGTAGCACATAGAAATCCTCTTTCGAGGGTATTTGTGGACTATTAAAAAGCCTTTGATAGTGTGTACCAGCCAATTTTGTGAAGAGTCTTGCGTTATTGTGGAATTCCTCTTACATATGCAAATTTGATTAAGTCTGTTCATGACCATAGTAGTGAAAAGTTAATGTTAGTGGAGTCCTATCAAATGAATTTTCAGTGAATAGCGGAGCACTCCAAGAAAATGTGTTGTCACCTATCTTGTTTATCCTTCTCTGAATTTTGTAATGCATAGTTCAAGATGGTGAAGAATGATTGGGCTGGATTGGTAATAGGAAATTACCTGACCTAGAGTATGCTGATGACGCTGTACTCTATTAATCCTGGGTCTGTTCATACCAGTCCACACCCGCAAACTACAGTAGTATCTTAGATTATCAATCGATCGTGTTCCCTTCCTTCCCCTGCTTCTTGCAATCTCTGCGGACCATCTCTGTTATTCTTCATGTACATGTATTATCTGGCATTCTCATTACACACACACACACACACATACATATATATATATATATATATATATATATATATATATATATATATATATATATATATATATATATATATATATATAGGAATACCCACCATGTAAACACCATTTAAAAAATGTTCTGCCGCTGCCAATACATGTATCTATCAAAACCCAGAATTTTGTAGGATAATGAATCATATTTCATTCACAGCTCTAAAGTAATTTTGAAACGAATACGAAATCTATATCGGCTAAAAATGTATATCAAATCATGGATTTTTCATGGAATCCTGAAAAATATAGGTAGGATTTATGTTTCAGTCACCCGTGATCGGTTATCCTCACACAATTTCACTTTCGAACAGTAAAAACCCTTGTTTCAATCACTTGCTGCTGAGAAGTGACTTTTAGGTTTGTTTTGTCCCTGTTGGACTGTTTCACCTTCCCAACACAATATTATCTCTCTCTCTCTCTCTCTCTCTCTCTCTCTCTCTCTCTCTCTCTCTCTCTCTCTCTCTCTCTCTCTCTCTCTCTCCACATTTAAGCATTCGCATTAGAAGTACATAAAAATTGCTCTTAATGAAATGCCGTTAACAAGTGCCTATGTAGAGATATCAAAAAGTAATTCTAACTTTAACATACATATTGAATATAAAGTTTAAGTGACCTATTGGAAACGTCCCTACCTGGTGTTCGCCAGACTGGGGTTCTAGTCCCGCTCAAGCTTGATTGATTCTTGTAGTGCCTACAACCTCATCATCCAAGTGAGCAAAGGAATGGGGGGGGGGGGCGTTAATTGGTATACCTGCTGAGACATCAAGAGCCATTGCCTGGTCTCCCTGTTCCTAGCTTGGGTGGAGACGGGGCATATGGTCAGTCTAGGACACTGTCCTGCTAGAAAATGTCACTAACCTTTGCCTTTGCCATTCATGATCGGCCTTTAAACCTTTAAGAGAGAGAGAGAGAGAGAGAGAGAGAGAGAGAGAGAGAGAGAGAGAGAGAGAGAGATATGAACCTCGTTCTTTTCTAAACACATGGAAACACTAATAGCAATATAAAAGTAAATAAATTCGTAATAAGCAGATTGGACGAGTCACATATTGAAATTACTGCTTTTGACTTAATAATAATAAACCCCCAAGTTTAACTTAATTTAATAGAAGTCAAAGTATGAGGAAGTTAACAATCAGGCTTACGTTTTTATGCTAATTAATCATGAGAGAAGAAGAAAGTGTTGTTATTGCTTAAGAAAGCAAACTGGTAAACAGGGCATAAACTGCCTTTCAGGGTCAGGTATGGGGGTACCAGACTCATCCGATAATATAGGCTAAGTAGAATGTAGTACCTACTGGAAATACTCATTTCATAGAAAGGAAAGCAGTGTTTTGATATATATATATATATATATATATATATATATATATATATATATATATATATATATACATATATATATATATATATATATATATATATATATATATACATATATAAACATATATATGTATATATATATACAGTATATATATATATATATATATATATATATATATATATATATATATATATATATATATATATATATATATATATATATATATATATATATATATATATATATATATATATGTGCGTGAGTGTGTACTAAATATTTAAATACATATATACTAGTGTACTCACCGGCTAAATATTTACCCCTTTATTAAGGTTATGACTACTCTACTTCCTCCTACCCTAGGGCAGGGGAGAGCTGGTCGTGACCGGATATATATATATATATATATATATATATATATATATATATATATATATATATATATACATATATATATGTATACATATATATATGTATATATATGTATATATATATATATATATATATATATATATATATATATATGTATATATATACATATATATATATATATATATATATATATATATATATATATATATATATATATGTGTGTGTGTACAATATATATATATATATATATATATATATATATATATATATATATATATATATATATATATGTATATGTATATATATATATATATATATATATATATATATATATATATATATATATATATATATATATATATATATATATGGGTCGCTCTCCACATTTATTATCTCGTTGAAAAACTACGCCACCAATAGCTAAACTACTCGCATCTGTTGTCACTAGAAACAGGTGATCAAATCCAGGATATGCGAGTAAGTCATTGTAAGTTAAGGCAGCTTTCAAATGGTTAAAGACCCTTTCTTTTTTGCACTCCCCAATTTACTACTTTTTGTTCTTTAAAGCATCTAAGGGTCTCCCTATCTCTCCAAAACCTCTTAATAATTTACGTTAATACACAGCAGGCCCAAGGAACCCCCCTACTTCCTTAAGGGTACGTGGCCTGTGGAAATCTCTAATAGCTTCTATTTTACTGGGGCAGGGTTGGATACCTTCTGTGGTTATTATGTGACCTAAAATTTTGACCTGTTTACAAAGAGATTTGCACTTTGACAAATTTATTTTTTACACCATTAAGTCGCAATGCTTCTGAAACTTTACGAATATTATCATTACGTTTCTTCGGCCGTTTTCCCTGAAATTATGATATCGTCTAAATAAACTAAAACATTATGGCCAATTTAGGGAGACAAAACCACCATCAATACTCTAGAGAAATGATTTTTAGCATTTTTAACACCAAAGGCAAGAAAATTAAACTGAAATAGTTGATCGTTAGCTATAAATGCCGTTATACATTTACTGTCTTCCTGAGTGTGTATTTGATAGTATCCGGACTTCAAATCAATAGTTGTAAAATATTTACTATCACGTGCCTTCACAAGAAATTCTTCGATCGAGGGCAATGGAAAGGCATTATCCTTAGTGACTGCATTCCTATAATCAACACAATCTTACCGAGCCATCCTTTTTCCTAACAGCTAAAATCGGAGAAGCCCAGGGGAATTCACTGTACTCAATTTTCCCATGTTCCCTTAATTTACTAATTTCCCATTCTATCTCTCCCTGGAAATGAATGGGTACTTTAAAAGGCCTTGACCTGATCTGCTCCGCCTGCCCAGTTTCAATGCTAAAGGGAAATCGATCAATCCTCCCGGGTGGTTCGTCTCCAGTTGCAATTATATCGGAATAATTATCAATAATGTCACTAACTACAGGTTGATATTCTGATGGACATAGTTTTCGCGCTTGCATAATCAGATTCTGAGTGCGTGTCTGTGTGGGCTGGAGTTGTGGCTCCCAGCATCCCATTATTAGCAATTTCACATAACTCTAATTCACATACAGAATCACTTCCCAACAAAACTCTTTTATTTGACAAATTAACTATTGTTATATTAGCTCTGTTCTCTTTTATTTTTGATAAGCCCTCTAAGACTACGTGCGCCCAATTGTCATGGGGTTTAATAACGACCTTGGCTCCTTCCCGAAGAGGCTGACACTAGGTCACTGATATTCTTGTGTCTGGGGAGACAACACTTCTCTCTCAGGTACAGCTCTTACCTTACTTAATCGTCTCTCCGTGCCCGTACAAGCACTTACTCTCTCATGACTTTCTATCGGCAAAATGCACCCTCCTGCTTTTACTGTTATTGTATCTTTTCCCCCAGAAATGCATATTTGATTAGTGCTTATAAAATCAATTCCTAATATAGCCTTGATTCCTGGAATTCCCTAGGTAGGCAAGACAAAAAAATCATGTGTAAACTTCACAGATCCCACCTTAACGTTGACGATCATTGTATAGTTTACGCATAGTTTATTTCCTCCTGGCAAGGATGATGGATCCTGTTGACTGTAGTGGGTTTGAGGAGAATCTTTTTTCAATCAGTGAAACGCTGGCTCCTGTGTCGATCAGCGCTCGAATGGATTTATCTGGTAGGTCAATCCTGACTGCTAACATTCCTAGCCGCCTACCAGGATATATGGGGCATGGGCCAATGACCTCACCTGCAACGCCATTGCTCCCTAGTGCTGTGGGGGTGAGGTCGCGGGTGCCGATGGAGGTCCCAGTGCCTGATCCACCAAGTCTGTCATCGTCACTCCCACCGCTGCCTAGGCTGTTGCTACTGATGTCATGCGGGGGGGGGGCGGGGATCGATATCCTTCGCCTCCCCCTTCCTCCGTTTCCTTTTCATTGGATGTTGAACGGGGGGAGGTGTGCGTGTGTCACAGCCTGCCTGCCCTCGGCGATTTTCGCTGGGCACTCTCGAGATAGATGACCGTAGACCTGACACGTGTGACAGTGGGGGGATCCTTGGGTGGGGCACTCCACTTGTCGGTGCCCCTCTCCCCCACACTGCCAGCATCTGAAGACTCTTCTCACCTGCTGACTGCGTTCTCCCCTCTCCCGCTTCCGGGGTTGGTGAGTGCCTCCCATGGCTGCCTACTTCTTGGAATCGGGGCAGTTATTCTCAGTCATTTTGTCTTTTGGCAAACTGTCTAGAATATTTTGTATTGCACTCACTACGTCTGCTAACGAGCGATTGTCATCGAACAAATAACCACATGAATACAGGTTTACTAGTCTGGGAATATGTTTATGGGCAACGACTTTTTCATCACCTTCTGGGAGATTGGCACTCCGAGTAGCAAACTAATCACATTAGCGAAAAATGGGAGTTGCTAAACTACCAATGGATTCACCTTCCCGAATTTTGGGCTCATAATTTTCTGTATATCTCCCTTTCTCGCATCGGGCAGGGCATATTTCGCAGTTAAATGTTGTTTTATTTCAATATAACTTCTTAAACTGTCTTGTGGCCAACACATTACCTCCATTGGCGGAGCATCTTTCAGCAATCTAATTACCTGAATAGGTTTTTCTCTTCCAGACCACTCATATGTGACTACTTCAAAGTCTCTCAAAAGCACTTCGATTGATTGCAACCCTTCATTCCGCCGCTGATCATCAAAAGGCCTAACACTTGCCTGGAGGTCTGGCAGTTTCCGAACTACAATGTTATCTTCACTCGGGTGTGCATGTGTACTTTCACTTGTGTGCATTTGAACTTCATTTATGTACGTCGGATATGCTGTGGTTGCGCGCTGCCCCTCTTCTCGTTTAACCAAGACTCTGTTCATTAACTCTGCTAAGTTATTTAATTTATTTTCCAATTTGAAGTTCTTGTCTATATTCTTCCTTGATCTAATCATGGCCAACTGCTCCTTCATTTTCATCTCTCACAGCAGCAGCGTCTGCTATGTTAGTCCTAGTGTATCTAGATATCTTGAACTTTTATTTTACCAGCTCAAAGAACAACTTCGCACAGGGCATACACAAACAGAAGTATTTGTACACCTGACACCAATATGTCCCATGTCAACAGATAGTGATACTTCGGAAAATTGTTTTTTTTTCACCTTATTTAAGAAAGTTCATGAATACACTGTGTACAGCCGACACTCACAGGTAAGCGCCTTGTCTAAATAAACACACATAGGCTACTGACTACTCCTTAACAGCAAGATGCAATCTTGCTACTACAACATGCTGAATTGTTAGGTTTTGTGGAATTCTCATGATTATAGAGTTCATTTACCTTGACGTATAAACATATCTTCATACAAGGATTAGGACATATAACAGATTTTGAGCAAAGCAAAAAATCTATTTTTGGGTGATATGGCCATGCCATTCTGATGGAAGGTTCCTTTAGGCAGCTTTCTAAGGATATTTGGCTACAGTGATACTCCCAGAGAATTGACCATAGGTCTCCAGAATTCTAACTCCTGGCGCGAGTATCCTTAATATAACTCTTAAGGATATCGCATAATATCAGGGGATGTATTTCTTGATACGACATATAGCAATCTTCACCCCGAATACAGTGTTTGCTTTGAGAGGGAAGAGTGGCGAAAATGAAAGGGAGCCGTTATCAAGGTTACCCGGTGGATCCCCTCCCGGTACCACCCCGGCAAACTATTCCTTGTTGTAATTAAGCATGGATAGCCGCAGATAGAGTAGTTTCAGGTGGGGACTTGTTATGTAGATGCATACTCATTTTTTAAAAGGAGGGAATGTCCATCAGGACAACAGGGCCATATCACCCAAAAATAGATTTTGCACTTTGCTCAAAATCCGTTTTTTAGGCTTAGCCATGTCGTTCTGATGGAAGTTTACCAGAGAATTACTTGAGAGTACTATATTTGTGGATTTGTATAAGTGCCTTTACCTTGACTGAGATTCTTGTATGGTCTCCCAGACCAAATGTTTGTATGGCATTACCATTATTTGTCATATCCTGCAGGGAATAAGTCGATACTGACTATAAGACGTCAAGGTATTATTCGTGGGAACAATATGGAACTTTAGTTATTATCAGGTTGTTCTTACAGAGGTACATTATCAAGTAGTTTTATTTCTAGGAAAATGAAAGACTCTGGACAATTTATTCTGTTTGATGTAGGGCGAATAAGACAAATACATTTTATGTATTTATTTGTATGGACAAAAATAAATACAACAACGAATGTATTATAAATACAATCGATTACATAGTCAGCATCAATAAATATATATATTTGTAACCTATAAGGGAAGAAATATATATTAGTAAAACTTGGTTGCCACTCATTCTTGTGAGATTATCAATTTGATTTCACTCAGATGTTGGATATGTTTAACTGGTGTTATTGGTTAGATTCTATACCTATATAGAACAGTCCTAGAATCACCATAAGGTGCTAATACTTGTTCACCCCTTGTACTGTTAAGTCCCAAACAGTTCACTGTTCATCGCAGCACTAAACGACTGGTTTTATAACACTACCTGCCGCCACCATAAAGTGTTTTATTTCATGCACTTGCTTCGCGTAATGTTTATAAAAGACTTTAGATGATTTCCAACCCGTATATGAGCGGAGTCTATCAAAGTCCATATGCTGAAAGAAGTTCAGCGAGGAAGCAATTTTTCTTGTATCATGACCTGTGGGTGTACTGTCAGTATCCTCTCTGCGAATAAAGTAGGTGAGTTTCGCCCTCATTTTTTTAAGGGATAAATTTGATCCTGAGGTTTTGCCTATGAAGAGCTGTCCTTCCTTGAAGTCTGAAGTTCTTCGTAGATAGACCTTAGGACACTCTTCTGGATATAGAGAGATATCTTCCTTTAGAGGGCAGATTCTCCAAGGACCCCACCTTTTGGTGGGAAGCTCGTTTTTGGAGAGAAAGGTAGGATCGGGAAAAAGATTCAGTTCTCCCTCTACTGTGAACTGAATATGGCCCTCTCTCTTGATAGGGCTATTATTTCACTAACTCTAGCTCCTAAAGCTATAGCGAACAAGAATATCACTTTTTGAGTTAGATCCTTTAGGGAACAATCTTCATTGTTCAAGTTCAAAGCATAGTGCAAGATTTTGTCCAAGGACCATGATATGGGCTTTGGAGGCGTTGCTGCTTTAAGTCTAGCGCATGCTTTCAGAATCTTATTGGAGATTTCGTTTGATAGGTCCACCTAGAAGGCGTAGAGAAGAGGTCTAGTCAAAGCTGACTTACATATAGTTATCGTGGTGGAGGCTAGGCCATGTTCATGAGGGTGAATGAAGAAGGACAGGCAGAAGTCTATCGAGATTCTTGCCGGCCTGTTTGCTTTGACAAAAGAAACCCTCTTCTTCCAAGACAATTCATATTGTCTTCTGGTTGACTTTGTCTTGTATTCTTCTAAAAAGTCGATGATGTCTCTTGAGCTTGAGATCCCGGACCTTTTCTTGGCTGCTAAGGCGAGAAAATCATGAGATGCAGGTTATGGGTTCTCAATGATGATGCATAGACAGTCGACTTCTGAAACAGTTGGGATAGAACTGGCTTTGGTAGAGGAAACTGCCTCAGCCTCAGTTCTATGACTAGAGGGAACAAATTGCTCTTGGGCCATTTGGGGACCACTACTGCTGCTGTCTCTTTGAAGGATCTCAGCTTGTTGAGGACCTTCAGCAGGAGATTTGTTGGAGGGAACAGATAGATATGATTCCATCTGCTCCAGTCGAGGGACATGGCGTCCATCGCTTCTGCCCGAGGGTCCTCGTATGGGGCTACATATCGAGGTAGTTTCTTGTTGTCGCTCGTTGCGAAGAGGTCGATCTGCAGTTCTGGGACTTTTTCCTAGATGATGGAGAATGAGTCTGCGTCTAGGGACCATTCTGACTCCATCGGCTTTCGCCTGGATAGAGCGTCCACTGTCACATTGCGGAACCCTTATAGGTGAACTGCTGATAGGTGCCATCTTTTCTTTCTTTCCAAGCGGAAGATGGCCAACATCACGTGATTGATGTAGGGCCATCTCGAGCCTTATCGGTTCGGACATTTCACTATCACCTCACTGTCCAAGACCAACTTGATGTGGGCTGATCTGTGAGGGGATAGTTTCTTCAGCGTCAGGAAGACTGCCATGAGTTCCAGAATGTTGATGTGAAAGGTCTTGAACTGGTGTGACCAGTTCCCTTGTGCTTTCCTTCGATGGGAATGACCTCCCCATCCGTCCGGTGAGGCATCCGTGTGGATGACTACTGACGGTTGAGGTGGTTGTAAGGGAATTGTCCTTGCTAGACTCTTGACCTTCGACCACGGCCTCAGAAGCGATCGCAGCAAGGTCGGTGTCGATCTCTGTTGATCTCTTCGAGTGTTTGATGCGTATCTTCTCCAGACTCTTGATGCATCCTTTAGTTGTGCTCTCAGCACTGGGTCTGTTACTGCTGTGAACTGGAGAGAGCCCAGTACTCTTTCCTGTTGGCGTCTTGAAATCTTGTTGGATTTCAGTAGTCTCTTGACAGAGCCCGCGATCTCTCTCCTCTTCTTCGGTGGAATGGAGAGGTGGTGTGACTGCAAGTTCCAATGGATTCCCAACCATAGAAACTCATGAGCTGGAGAGAGGCGAGACTTCTTGTAGTTGATCTTGAAGCCTAGATGGTCCAGAAACTGGATCACCTTCTTGGCTGCCTGCAGACAAGCAGTCTTGGATGCTGCCCACACCAGCCAGTCGTCCAGGTATGCTGCTACCTGAATGCCTTCTAAGCGTAGCTGTTGTTCGACTGTGTCTGCTAGTTTCGTGAATATCCTTGGGGCTATGTTTAGTCCGAAGGGCATGGCTGTGAAGACTTACTTTGTCCTCTGTAACTTGATTCCTAGGTAGGAGGAAAGGCGGCAGCTGACTGCAAGGTGCCAGTAAGCATCTTCTAGGTCTATTCAGATTAAGTGTGCCCCTTTCGGTAACAGGGTCCTTGTGTTGTAAGGTTAACATCCGGAACTTGTTGTTCTCGATGAACTTGTTGAGTGGAGATAAGTCTAGAATGACTCTGAGTTTGTCCGAGTCTTTCTTGGGAACACAAAAAAGCCTTCTTGGGAATTTGATGGACTTTGCTTTCCTTATAACCTATTTGTTCAAGAGTTCTAAGGTATATTTTTCCAATAAGGGGGAGGAGTATTGGAAGGATTGAGGAAAGGAAGGTGGAGCTCTGTTCCATTTCCATCCTAGTCCATTCTTGATTAGGATGTGGGCCCTGGGATTGAGGGTCCAACGATCCCGAAAGTGGGAGAGTCTTCCTCCTACCTGGAGCATCTCATTACTTGGATGATCCGGAGGGTTTGTTACCCTGACCACGTCCTCCTCTACCCTTTGGGGGGTTTCTTGAGGAACTTCTCCTAGATCCTCTACCTTTTGGGCGAAAGGTAGTGGTGTGTTCTCAAAGCCTGAGTTAAAGGCTGGTGACTGGGCTACTAGCTGCTGAGGCACCATTTGGAAAGTGGTTTGTGGTTGGGCAACCATATGGGGCACTGTGGTCATGGTAACAGTGGGATGTTGCGCAGGTCTGTGAGGCACTCGTTGCTTCTTCGTCTTCCTGTTCTTGGGTTGGGGACCAGCATCAGAGGATGATTTCCCTTTGGAAGACATGCCCCACTTTTGGAGAAGGTTCCTATTCTCCGTGGCGGCTTTAGCAACTACCTCTTGAACTATTTCCTTTGGGAAGAGGTCCTTGCTCCAGATACACGAAGTGATCAGCTTCCTAGGCTCGTGTTTGACCGTTGCATTGGCAAACACGTACTCTCTACAGGCCCTCCTGTCCTTCGCGAAAGCGTACATGTCCTTCACTAGTGTAGCCATGTGCATCTTGGCTAAGATTGTGTACATATCTAGGGTCCTTGAAAAGCCTGCGCACATCTCCATGCAGTTTTGGAGGGACAGAGAGGCTGCTAGTCTCTTTTATCTCCTGTTCTCTTCGCAGGAGAAAGTCCGACAACTTCGGCAGGTTCTCGTTGAACTGCTGTCCTGCAATATCTGGATCCAACTTTGAAATCAAGAAGGGTAGATGGACCTCGTTCCAGTCCTTCTCACCAGTAGGCAGGGCCAGACACAGTGGTCTACACTCCTCTAGCGTAGGGCATAGTTTGCCCGCATCAGCTGCTTTTAGTACGCAGTGGAGAGCTTTAATTGTGAAAGGAAAAGCTCGGGAGGAGGGAGCATGTGCCTTGTCATGATCTAAGACCGTCTCTTCTTTAGACACAGGTTCGTTCTTCAACCTGATGAAGCACTCCGGGTAAGCCGAAAAGTTCGGCCAGAATTGGAGATCGTCGAGGGTTATGGCCCCCATCTTCTCCAAGACGTAGAGTTTCCCATTCATCGTATGTATGAACTCCGCATACCTCCAGGGGTTGGTTTCGGAGCATTGCATTGGGGTAAGTCAGAGACTCTGGGCTGTTTGTGGGAGCCGCCAGAAGCGGACACGCGGTGTACTTTCCTGACTTCCTTTCTCATCTCCTGCTGTTCTTTGCACATAGTTTCCATCAGCTGGATCTGCAACATAAACTATTGGCTATTGGGGAACGGCGGTTCTGGTTGAGAAGTTGAGGCCGAAGAGGTCGACGTCATAGGTTGATATGCCGTCACAGACAATAGAGGGTCTTCAGTCTCTGTCAATCCGGATTCTTCTTCGTCCTCGGGTGGCTGGGCCACCTTCTTCGGGATCTTCTTGAAGGAGATCCTTCTCGGTATCTGATGACACCTCTGACATCCTTTCCTGGTGGATGTCCATGCCTTCCAAAGCCTTATTAATGTCAGCCTCAATCGACAGTTGTAGGCTTGACTAGTACCTGAAGCACAACCGCGTCAGATGTTGCCTTAGGGAACAGAAGGCTTCTGATCGATTCGCTTGGCAGGTAAGGTCCAGGAGGGTTCTTCTGGAACCCTCTTACCCACTTTCAAACCGTTTCCCTAGCAGTATCCCTAGACTCCAATATATTGGGATCACCGAAACCTTCGGACATCAAGGCCGAGCAGACGGTGCAACCCTTCGGGTCCCAATACCTCAGGGTTTCAGTTGCGATGGAGCAGGTGGCATGAGTCCTGCACATCTTGTGACCACAAAAGTCCCTACTCTTGTGGTTGCAGTATATGACTGCACACTTCACCTTGGCCTCTCCTGTAAGGAAAGAAAGAGGGAAATGAGTATGGGGTAATTTATCCAACAGATAAATCTCACATGCCTTAATAGTAAAACTTACTATTATAATTAGAGCTTAGGATAGTAATCTAGAAATAAATATGAAAGACACATATCTGTGTTTCCTATCCAGGCAATTGCTCTGACCTCCCCCAATATTAATATTTTAAAATGTCCTTATTAGGGAAATATAGGGTGGGATAGCTCTAGTACTTAGAGCCGGAGCCAGTGTATACTAGCACTAACTCCCACAGAAGAGAAATATTAATATCGTAGGGTAAAATCTTGTGTTCTGATGATCTAGGATACATCAGAATGTTGAAGGAATGCTTACCTCAACATTTGTTTAGCGGTCTCAACAATGGACTGTTAAAGGATACACAGAGTATGTTGGAAATTCATACTACTGTATGTTATATACTGTAGTTTTCTAGCTGCTGTTTTTACTATACTGCAGGAATACTGGCTACTGTATATTCTTATACTGTAGTTCTGCCGGTATATTGCCGGCTA
>NC_090746.1:44315512-44318012 GCF_036898095.1 Palaemon carinicauda | reverse complement strand
AAGAGTGATATACAATTATAAACATCTATCAATCTATCTATAGACACACGCGCACACACACACACACACACATATATATATATATATATATATATATATATATATATATATATATATATATATATATATATATATGTGTGTGTGTGTGTGTGTGTGTGTGTAGAAATCACGAAAGCTGGCACGTGATGAATATAAAATGTATTATAGCCACGAAAGGAAAAATGAAAAAGACTTGATTGGAGTTAATACTTTCATCCACTCAGGACATTAATGTCCTGAGTGGATGAAAGTACTAACTCCAATCAAGTCTTTTTCATTTTTCCTTTCGTGGCTATAATACACACACACACACACACACACACACACACACACACACACACACATATATATATATATATATATATATATATATATATATATATATATATGTGTGTGTGTGTGTGTGTGTGTGTGTGTTTCATTATAGCCACGAAAGGAAAAGTGAATAGTCCTGATTGAATTCAGTACTTTCCCTTGTTTTTATTATAGATGTCAAAAACAAGACGAAAGCCCAATTCTAATCAAGTCTTTTCAATATATTTTATGTTTATCACATGTTAGCAGTTGTTGTTTGTACATACATACATACATACATACATACATACATATGTCAAGTTCCTTCAACAATTTTTATCACGAATTATAAGGAGGAAAGGAAAATAGAACTAAATACATTTGAATATGAAAGGATCACGAAAAGGATTTACAAATAGAGAGTATGCATACATCGATTAAAATAATTTGGGTTTTAAACTTTTATCTAGATCCTTACGAACTACCCTACAAGGGCCATACGAATCGGGGAACAAACTGCCTACGTCATTTGCAAACTACATAAGAATTTATAGTTCGGGGATTCATAAATGCATCGAGTAAATCTCTGAAGTAATACAAAGTATATTTAATACCTTAGCCTATAATGACGTCTAATGAGTAGTAAGGTACAGAGAGTGAGATCTTCTAAATACATTTCGTCATTTTCCCCCGTAGTGGTAAGCAAGATGTGTTCAAACAAAAAGGTTCTAAACATGGAGTTAATATTTCTTGCGTAATTACTCTAGCTTTTCAAAGTATCATTTCAATTCGGAACAAATGTTATACAGCAGTTGTTAACGATAACATTACAATATTTAAGTAGCTATCTATATTCATTACCGAATTGTTTTCGTAAATGCATTGATGACTAAGTGTGATCAGGAAAAGTATTACTCCCAACCTAGACCTTAAATTAGCACATGTAGGGGAAGAGTCCTTTTCATATTTCATTTACACTCACTGTAAATTAAAGTAACGAATGTGATCACCATGATGACCTAGCCTAATTGAAATAATGAATAGTCGTATTTCCCCATCTTTCTATAATAACATGTAGATTTTTCTTTACACGTAATTTTTATCATGTTTTCTTTTTATGCGTCTAAAAACATATTATTCGGTAGTATTATCACGAATATAGTAAAAAGGAATTTTTTAGTTACTGGAAATGTTAGGATATGCCCTTCAGACTTGCCCTTTCAGGCCTTTGTTACGGAACAACGGGTACGACTCGTATTTCTTTCATACGCTGAGTGCCTGCCTGGGTAGGCATATATAATGAGTATGAAGAAATAAAAAGAGGGAATTTTGACATTAGCTAAAGGTCGCATACGTTATAAGACTAAAAAATAAAATGCTTCATGATGAATCAATACCAGACCTCAGAATTAAATCAGCACATCCAATGGATTTTGAGCCATATATTTAGAAACGTTGTACAGTACATGTATGAAAATATTTTCCTTTTTTAATGTTGCTCAAAACTTTAAGAGGAGCAGTTTTTATATTCCTACTACATCCCTTTGATAGTCAGGTATTAGGAAAATAAAAATGTTTTTAAAACACAGTATAACAAGAGGAATCTTTTTTCAGAATTTATGGGCAAAAATTATATGCCATTGCAAATTCATATATATCAAGTTTAGTTTTTCTTGGCCGAATACTGGGTTTCCAGTAGATTGAAGTGCAGGCTTTAAATGTTTCGGCTTTATATCATTCATATTTTTTTTATTAATAATGCCAGTTTGCGCGCATTCCAATAAATCAAATCTTTTTTTACAAGTCAAGGAGGCGTTTTTACTGTTAGGTACTTCATTGCGTTACTTTTGCGAATATCGTATTTATGCAGATTTACGCCCTTTGAAATACAAATACTAAAACAATGAATAGAAGAATAGATTGTAAAATTAAATATTAAACAACATCGCAAGTTAAATTTATTCTGCATAAAAACAATTGTACGTTGCCTAATGATTGATAAAAGCAAATGTAGAATCTCCACCAGAATATGAAAAATTATTAACTCGTCAATAAATAAATAAAAAGATTAATTCTAAATAAGTTGAGCGAATCGAGTTTATTAATAATTACTTACCATAGGAAACAGAGAGACTTAAAACTTAGTATTTCCAAATGGTAAAATGGC
>NC_090746.1:44290512-44303012 GCF_036898095.1 Palaemon carinicauda | reverse complement strand
TTTCCTCTATGAACGTCACTGGCTGTTATTATATCCTCACGCATTTCAATTCATCATACCACTATTGTTCACCTCTGGGACTTTTTGGATTACCTAATCAGTTTTCAAGATAGCAGATAAAAATTGAAAATGCAATAAGGGCAATTTCATCTGTCAGGATTATCATTATTTTCATATTTTACTAAGGTGGAAAAAAAGAGGGTTTTACAGTTATTCGTATAATAAGTACGCAAAGGTCATTTGGTATGCAAGAAAATCTTGACAATTTACGTATTTCAACGTCGTCTTAAAAAATAAAACCATGTTAAGCTAAATCTACTCTCAACAGCAAAGAGAAATTCCTTTAAACAGAAAAAATCTTGAGAATCTTTAGGGCAAAATTATAAAGACGGCAAATTAATACATAAACTTGATGTTTGAATAAGATATAGGAGTTATACTATTTCTAACAGTTATATTTATAACGATGAATAAATAATAACGTAAACCGGAACACCATAACGTTATCAAGAGGAAAAAAACATAAAAGTACAGCTGACAACATATTTTTTTGGTATTCAAAATTACGATTCTAATTACATTCTATTCATTTAAAGCTTAAGTAGATTCTAACCAGAATTTAAAAAGAAATGATATCGCACGATAATGATGGACTGGCAACTGCATAATACTAGATGTTAACTTTTAGCTGTAAATTCTGATCTCAATCTGGAGAAAATAGAAAAAAAAGTATTTGCAGTAGGTTTTTGACAGTGTGCGCTATAAAACTATAAAACTTCACAATAACCGAAGCAATTACCGAAAATTTTTATTTTTTAAGTTTTGCATGGAAAATTGGTTATTAAGTCCATTCAAAGATAGATTCAGTATAATTGGTAAGCTAAAGACATCAATTATGATAAAAAGGGTTGATTTTGGAATAAAGAATTTCAAATTACATTCAAAAGCAGACTTTTAGAAAAAAGTCGAGCAAAATATGTAATATGGTAGTGACATTTGATCACTACTAAGGTAACGTTAAATCTAGATATAATACTTCGTTAATATTTCAAAATTCTAACTTAAAATGTAATTAATATAAGCATTTGTCATGAAATAAATTGAAGAACAAACTGAATTGAAACAATGCAACAGCAAATATAGGCAGTCTGTGTTGATTAAAATAAATAAACCAAAGGTAGATGTTAGCAAGAAGAATAAGGAGAAACATCGACATATAAATTTCAATTCTGTGATGATGAAACATTAGAATTTATTGAAATATAAAAGTATATGAGAATATGTACCAGATAATACCAGAAAAAAGAAAAACAGGGACTCTGTAAAAACAGTGTGCAAGTGACGTATAAGGTATACGGGAGTATGAGTTCAATCGCTAGAAGGGGAATTTTGAATGAACTCTATTTACAGATCTGAAATTGAATGTTGAATGTCAAAAGGAAGAAAAATCGTATAAAGAATAATGGTTCTGCGTAGAATTAATGAAATAACAAGGCTGGAAATATATGAAATGTTGGAAAACCGAAAGCCAGAGGTAAATGGTTATGACACACACACATACACACACACACACACACACACACATATATATATATATATATATATATATATATATATATATATATATATATATATATATATGATTATATATAATTATATATATATGTATATATACACACACACACACACACACACACACATATATATATATATATATATATATATATATATATATATGTATATATATATATATATATATATATATATATATATATATATATATATATATATATATATATACATCTATCTATCTATCTAGCTAATCTATCTAATCTCTCTCTCTCTCTCTCTCTCTCTCTCTCTCTCTCTCTCTCTCTCTCTCTCTCTACACACACACACACACACACACACACATATATATATATATATATATATATATATATATATATATATATATATATATATATATATATATATATATATATATATATATATATATATATATATGCCTTTTACGTGAAAAAGATTTGAGCTGGTTGGTTGATGCCAGGAGTAAAACTCACAAGACATGGGAAGAGGGAGATGATGTGAGACTATAAAAATCTGCTATCTAGGTGGGATGGAATATGTGATAGACCAGATGTGCTTTAATATCAAAGAAGCATAAGAGTGGGTACAGGAAATTTGTACATGTGTGAGAGCTTGAGCATGAATGTAGATGGAGTGCATAACATTCATATGAAATGTAAAATCGAATGATAACTTATCACACTACATTATTCTGCTTACTCTGCAAATAAATCGATAACCACTAATAAACTGCAATAGGATCCATTTCCTAGTACTCTGTCTGAACTGTAACATCTGAATATAAAAATAAGTAAGATGCCCGTGCTATATTTGCTTATACAGAAACTCCTCTGGGAAAGTATGTTTGGGGGAAATGTTATTATGTGACACGTTGTTCAATATTACTTTTACGGATGATTTATGGGGTTACAACATTCCATCCATGGCATTCCCAACTTTTAAGAAAATTCACTATAATTTTGTAAATTGTACTTTCCTAGAACACAATTTCTACCATTGACTGGACACTACAAATACCTAGTAGTATAATTCCACTTCAAGCATTAGAAAAAAAGACGATGAACTCTACTATGATAAAAGGACCAAAGTAAATATGTGACATTAAGCGTAAATAAAATTCGATGCCTGCTTCACAATCATTAAATTATTCTCAGCACAGCACATAGAGTAGCGCACATGGAACACTATGCTGCCAAGAAAAATAAAAATCGAGGAGGAATAAAGCGAAGGATGTGAAGTCAAGAGAATTCTATATTGACTATTGTGGTAGAGTAAACACAAAGAAATATGAAAATATCCTCCAAGTAGTAATAACTCTTCAAAATAGGGATCATTTATCATATAGCATATGGGAAATATTAAAAGCAAAATAACTTTTAAAAAATGAAAAGTAGCGGTAGAGATTTCTGTAGTTCAAAATGCTTGAAATTTAAAATAGCCCAAAAATTTTACTATTTGCCCAACTTATGTTTATCATTTCATGCACATCGGATAAATATTTTGAGCTGTAACACTTACATATTCCATTCATGTCTTGTGCGTCTGAATAGAGAGTATCCACTCTCTACTTAGGCTACTATAAAATATACTTGGTTTTCTTATTTCCCTGTATCAGTACTATTGTTAAAAGAGAGGAGATTAACCAGCCCAATGAATTTTATTTTTTCAATACACAGGAAAATTATTTTGAGAATTTTCACGGTATATATTTCTTAAATTACCCAATGTAACGTTATAAGGTACAAAAGATAAGATAGTTCCGGTAAATATCTATAAGATGGTAATTTAGGTTAACATGGGACAAAAAATATTAAATGTGCGCATTTGTCAGCATTCTAATACAGATGAACGAACTATCACTGCCAACGCAGCATTGAAATTCGCGTATGAATAACACCAAAAAATCATTGGCAGAATGTGTTTTTCTTACTTCAGTTTTACCGATGGAAAAGTAATATTATGGTGCACGCCTTGTCACAACATCTCTTCATCATTTACCTTGAAGGTACATTACTCACGCAAGGCGGGCTTCTTCCATTACATGATATGGTATAAAAATGATAAATGTGAAAAAGGAAATGCAAAATAAAAGTTTGCAAAGGACATCAAAGCGTCTCTACTGAATAATGTATGGCATACAGTACCTTAAGATATGCTTATATAATCATGTAAAAGTAGCATTATTCACATATATTTCAGCAAACTTCCTTTTCTTTCTTCTCAATAGAAGACCATGGCCATCACCTCATATATTTATGTGTTAATACTCTTAGGCTACGAAATAAGAATGGATAATTTGAAAAGCTTATTACACTATCATCACGTCTTGTTACATTAATTGAAGCAGATGAACAAACCGCTGGGTGAGTTACAACCCATCACCCCCAAGCATATGACCGTTTGGCAGCTGAAACTTAAACATCAAAGAAAATTTCAATTAACGTCTTCAAACCTCTTTGGGAGGAGGGAACGCACCAAATGTACAAAGGCTTACATTATAGACTTATTTAAATGTGTATATCGATACATATATCTACTAACTCCTTCAAATCACCACTCTTATGTTTTCTAATATTTTTTAAATATCTACTCATCAATCTCTAGGTACAATTCTTATCTCATTTACATGAATACTTAACAATCTCAAAGCTTTTAAAACGGCATAAAGATATTCATGATTTTTTTTTTTTTTTTTTTTTTTTTTTGAGGATGCATTATCTATTCATATGTATTCTATACTGGGAAATTCCTCAATCATTTAGGAGCAATAGAATTTCAGTATTTTTTTTTTTTATCTCCCTCTCCTTAGAACTCCTGATGACTCCCTTTATGCAATTTATTCCAGAACATTCTTTTACTTTTGCCTCATCAAGGTGAGCCAAACGCTGGGAGAGGTCAGAGCCTGAGTATCACTACTCATTGAATTACATACGCATCTTCTTTTTAGCCTCCTACGTCATCTTCCCACTTAAACAAGAGGAACGGCAACCCCTTAGCAGAGCCGTCAGCAACGTGTTTGTTCCACTAAAATATTCTTGTAGACCAACCCTCTCTTGTTAACCGTAACCTTCACTTTCAAGGATAATTTGATTTCGCATAAAATTCATGAAATGATTTACCAATAAAAGAGACCTTACATCTTGTCTCTATATCCAGGCCATTACCCCCTAAAAAAAAAAAAAAATAGTTTCTATTTTTTTTTTCATTTGCTATATAAAATTAAAATTACTCTCGGTAGATTTGCTAGACCACAACACGCGTGAATCAATTGATTTTTACATGGATATAAGAAACATTTTACAAGAATAGAAGTGGAATAGGCTATAGATTATAACGGCTGGGAACATTTGGTGTCATAACTTCACCAGATGGGGACACATGGAGTATGTTGTTCTTTTAGCAATCAGCTATTGCAGTTCATTTACTTTTTATTGATTTTCAATTAGCCCAACGTTTGCCATGTATGTTCCTATTTATGAAAAACACAGACACACATCTAACGCACACACACGCACACACACACACACACACACACACACATATATATATATATATATATATATATATATATATATATATATATATATACTGTTTATATATATATATATATATATATATATATATATATATATATATATATATATATATATACTGTTTATATATATATATATATGTCTTATTTATAACTGTAATCGAACAGTTTAACATGTTTTTTCAAAAAGGCCCATAAAAGAAACACAGGAAATATGAATAAATCACACTATATTTCGGTCAATAAACATCGACCCTCTTCAGGATGTAAAGTACAAGTGAGGCTTACAGTGGAGAGTGACGGTTTATATATGAAAGCAAAAGGGTGTGTTCAATTGTTCTATAGTTGTTATAATTGCTGGAAGGATTAGCCAATAAGAACACGCACCTGGATGTAATTAAATTTGGCTAATCCTTCCAGCAATTATAACAACTATAGAACAATTGAACACACCCTTTTGCTTTCATATATAAACCGTCACTCTCCACTGTAAGCCTCACTTGTACTTTACATCCTGAAGAGGGTCGATGTTTATTGACCGAAATATAGTGTGATTTATTCATATTTCCTGTGTTTCTTTTATGGGCCTTTTTGAAAAAACATATATATATATATATATATATATATATATATATATACTATTTATATATATATATATATATATATATATATATATATACTGTTTATATATATATATATATATATATATATATATATATATATATATATATATATATATATATATATATATATATATAGTGTATATATATGTATATATATATATATATATATATATATATATATATATATACATATATATATATATATATATATATATATATATATATATATATATATATATATATATATATATATATATATATATATACATGTATACATATATATATATATATATATATATATATATATATATATATATATATATATATATACATGAATACATTAAAATACACAATTTATCAGGTAATTTTAGATTTTGTTATTACTTGGGTGAGATATGTTGATGTTATTTTTGCTGTTGTTCCATTTTCACTCATAATCCCATTATATCCCAAATTTTTTTGGGCTGGAAATTTTCATGATTTTTTGAGAAAATATTAATGTTTAGGATTAAAATGGTGGTTAGAACATTTTATTTCTTTCAGTAAGCTCACATTAAGCCGTCATCAAAAGAGGACACTGGGATGATATAATGACATTTGGTAATAATAAGCTGTCCTCAATTGAGGACAATGAGATAATGTAATAATACCTTCAAATCATAATTCTTTTCCCAATTAGGTTGATAAAAGATAATTATATTCTCTATCTGATTCTTTTCCACCATTATAATGTTTCTAAAATTACAGTTACATTCTTGAATTACTCGGCATAATATTTAGAAAGACAATTGAACAGAAAAAGAAACATGTTACCGATTTTTGTTTACTGCTTGTGATAAGGAGCAAAACACTCTAAACAAAGTGTTATATTGCATTTTTTCAATAGGTCCTCGGCTTCCAGGAGCAAGACTTCTTCTGGCATCGTCTCTGATTTTCCCTCTTGGCTATGACGTGGTCTTTTCCATCGTACCGAACATCATCGTCTCGTAGATGGGCTAGTGGCTGTGCTCTTTCTACCTATTCTTCTATTTGGTTCACCTAACTTCAGATATGGTAGGCATATTGCTCTTCTGAAGCTTACTAAGTCAAGTTGCTCTTTTCCTATATGCAGAAATTTATGGATGATCCATGCTTTTACCACAATCATATCTAGTACACGAGTGAAGAGAGGCCAGTACCATTTCTTTCCTCGTAAAGATGTTGCATATTTACTAGCCAGCCAATCATGGTGATCGACACCTCCCATGTAGGCATTATAGTTGTTCAGAACATTTGGTTGAAGAACATCACCTTTTGTTTTTACATCACTCAAACATCAATTTACCTTTTTCACATGCTCAATAGTATCGTAGTTTGTCTCAACGCATACACACTTATTGTCTGCCCATCTCACTAAAAGGATTTCTTCATTTGCATCAAATATATAGTCATAGGATCCCCTTTTCTCTTTCTCCATAATTTTTGCTGGTCTCAGAGGGCACTTGCTAAGTCTGTTTTCCCTAATTGCACCAGTGGCTTGATAACCAAGGTTCCTCATATGAACTAACAAATCATATCCATTACAAAAATTGTCAAAGAAAACAGAATGAGCATTTGAGACTTTTACTGCTTCTAACATCTTCAAAACACCCTTTGTTCCAAGTAACAGATCATCGTTGCCTTCATCCACGGAACTCTTCCCACAATACAAATCAAAATTGTAACAGTAGCCTGAAACGCCACATAGAGCCCAGAGTTTGTATCCAAACCCGATAGGTTTTCCTCTCATAAACTGCTTTAGAGGATTGTGACCATAATACTTCACAATCATTTCATCAACAGATATGCATTCTTCAAATACTCCAACTGTTGAAATGAATCCTTGACTAGTGACAATAATGACCTAATTTTTAACCTTCTGTCGTGTGTATTGTCCTTGGCTTCATCGTTGTTGCAAAAATGGATAACGCTTTTCAACAGCTGAAAACGGTTTCTCGACATTGCTTTCTAAATAATAGGGACTCCAAGATCTTCACTTGACCAATAATTGCGTTCTGAGGGGACATTGTGATATCCCGAGAATAGCAATATACCAATGAAGGTTTTCAGTTCATCAATACCTAATGTAAACTCACATTTATTTCTATAAGAACTTGCATAACGTAGTCTCTTTGAAGTTGTGGTCATTTATGCCATGAGACATCAGTTTCTCAAATAGTTCCAGGGGATATAGATTATGAAGGTTCTCTTTTATTTCTTGCAAGTTTTCCTTATACTGTTCTGAACGCTCCTTGACTTTGCTGTATTCAGGATTTTTATGTTTCCAGATGGGTTCAGTGCTACAAAATTCTCGTTTTTCCTAGAAGATTTAGCAGATGCCCCTCTGTCTTTAGTAGGGTTTTCAATTGGCTGTTGGTTCACTTGAACTTCTAAGGAACCAGGAACATCCTGAACAGAAACTTCCTCTATTATGGCTTCACTGATATCCTCTTCATCGGTCAATTCATCTACTTCGGGCGGTATAATAATGACATCAGCATTTTCGATTTCATCACCTTCATCATCCTGAAACAGAATATTACTTACTTCCTCAACTGTAAGTGTAGAGTGTTTCTTCGCCATCTGTAATGAGGCAAACAAGATATAAGATATAAGATCTATGATTCCATTTCAGTAAATATATATATATATATATATATATATATATATATATATATATATATATATATATATATATATATATATATATATGTATGTATATATATATATATATATATATATATATATATATATATATATATATATATATATATATATATATATACACTTTCAGATTATGAAAATAAAGACCCAGTTGTTTTATGAATAAATATGATAAAATAGGTAGAGTGGATGTTCGGTGCATGACATAAAATGGGAAATTATATAAAAAAGTAGTTCACATGAAAAATAATATATTGAGTTTTCAACATAGATCGGTAGTTAAGTAGGTGATTAAATTAAAAAAAAAATCACAGTAGAAAGAAGAAATAAAGGAGATACAGCAAAATAATAATAATAATAATAATAAAAAAAAATATGAAACTCATGAGAAAAACATAAGAATAATTCCTTATAACATAATAGGGTACTGGCCTTTGTGAATATTCCAATGTAGCTTCTTCATGTGTTGTCTATGATGATCTGTTGTGAAATGATCGTTTGCTCGGCTAACTTGGCTAAGTAAGCAGACGTCTACTCCTTTCCGCGTTGAAACTTGAACAACTGCAAAATTCTTGTCTGGACTTGTAACGTCACATGTTTATATGACATTATCCTAGTGTCCTCATTCAGGCACAGGATATTTCAAACATTTCTGGCTCGCTGTAGGACAATGGGAATGATTTTCAATATGATTAATATGATATAGTAAGACGTTAAGAATTAATATCGCTATTATTAAATTCTCCACCCGAGTCTGAGATTATCATGTGTGGAATTCCATGTTTACAAATGTAACACTCGTAAAACTTCCTAGCGCATTCAATCGCAGTTTTAGTTTTAAGCGCTATCAGTTCTGTATATCGAGTCAAAGCATCTACAATAACTAAGAGGTGCTTATTTCCACTGTCTGACTCGTAAAATCCTGTTAATAAATCTAAATGTATTCTTTCAAAGATTGATTGGGCACGGGATAAACCCCCAGGCTGACAGGTGTTCTCGTGTGCCCTTTGTTTTCCTGACAAGTGTGACAATTAGTTATGTGCTTTTTTATATCTGTAAGCATCGTATGCCAATAAAACAATGATTTGGCTTTCTGTGACATTATGGAGAACCCCGGGTGTCCATGCAATGGATTTGCATGCAACCAATTTAGGACAGTGGATATAAGTGAGATTGGCACTACTACCTGGTCGTTAGTCACCTGTGGTGTATTGCAGGTTTTCCATGTCACGGATCTACACAGAATATTATCCTTGATTATATAATTCTGCTGCGTATACTTTATATATTCCTTTTCTTTAGAATTTCCTTTCAAAGCATTTATGATTTTTTCTAATTTCTGATATTTTCTTTGGTCAGTCTGTAATAATTCTGCGCTCCAGCCCAGATCTTCCTGTTCAGATATAGTTTTAACAATAGGCATGGATGTTGATATATCTATTAATTCAGCTAATGGCTCCGTGCAAGATGACACGGGGTTGCGTGATAATGCATCAGCAATGATATTTGCTTTCCCTGGTAAATACCCGATCCTCGCACCAAAGTCTTGGATGATCAAATGCCACTGAGTTCGTTTGGGGCTGTGACTAAAGCCTTTAAAGAAGTCGGTTAGGGGCTTCTGATCAGTAAGAACCTTGACAGGATAACCATATATTATGAACTTGAAATGCACTAGTGAATTAACAATAGCTAGCCGTTCCTTGTCTATTACTGCATACTTACTTTCGGAAGTTCTCAGTTTTCGAGAATAAAAAGTTATCGGGAAAAATTGTTTTTCATATTGCTGAAGCAATACCCCACCTACTCCTAAGTCTGAGGCGTCTGTTGCACTGAAGAATTCCTTACGGAAGTCATGAAAAATTATAAGATAGAAGAACTAAACAGTTTATCTTTCAAGGTATTAAACGCCTGTTGATGCTGCTCAGACCATATGAAATCTACGCCCTTTTTCGTAAAATCAGTTAGGCGAGCGGCTATTACTGAATAATTGCGTATAAAACGCCTCTAATATCCACTACATCCCAGAAATTGCTGTATTCCCTTGACATTAATAGGTATCAGAAAGTTACGGATAACCGACACCTTATCATGGACTACTTTAAGACCTTGGCTAGACACTGTAAAACCTAAATAGACCAATTCCGTTTTGAAGAATTCACACTTACTAATCTTTACCCTTAAGTTATGCTGTCTTAGACTCTGTAGTACTAGTTCCAGCTTACCTAGATGTTCTTCTAAGGTATTAGAAAAGATTACAAGGTCGTCCATATAGGCATGCAATATATCCCCTAGCAAGTCTCCAAACACTATGTAAATCATTCTAGTAAATGTTATGGGAGCACAACGTAAACCAAAAGGCATACGCAAAAATTCATAATGTCCCGTGGCTGTGCTGAAGGCAGTGTATGGGATACTATTTTCTTCTAATGATATCTGGTGAAAGCCTTTCAGTAAGTCCAAGCTGGTAAAATATTTATTCTGACCTAACAAAGATAAAATATCGTCAGTACATGGCACTGGGGAATCGATCAGGGATCGTTTCCTCATTTAAGCAACGAAAGTCTACGTAGATACGCCATGTTCGACCTTTTTTCAGTACAACTATTAATGGAAAATTATAAAGGCTGATCGATTTCCTAATGGCTCCTTCTTCTAGCATTTCACCTACTTCATCATTTATTTCATTCTGGAATTTCATAAGGAGGGTTAAGAGGGTACATAGATAATTTTCTGCTTGTCTTTTAACCTTATTTAATGTTCAATAACATCTTTTTTTCCCAAGGATCCATCCGTAGTGGAGAAAACATCATGATATTCGGTTGAAAGTCCAAAAAAATTTCTGCTGAATTTCCTCTTCTTGAATGTCTTTATTCATTTTATTTTTAATAGATTGCTAAAGGGATTCATCCAAAACTAATTGAGCGTGATTGATTTCAACGACGGTAAGAATATGATGTTTATAAACTCCTACATCCAAGATATGTTGATTTTTATGAATTACTAGTGGTATTTAAATGATTACAGACTTCAATATTACATTGTTGTTGTGAGCCGACTGTATAAATAGCTTGTGTGACGGACAATCCATTAGTTTTCAAAGTGTCGGAAATGATTAATATTTCAGATCCCGGTAATGTTTTCTTTACTCGCACGATTATATTCGAAGTTACGTTCGGCTCGATTGATTGCGTGCAAGGTGATATTACGGGTGAACGAGAATTCTGTTGTGACGCGTATATTATTTTTTTATTAATGAGAGAAGTGATTGGTTCTTCAACGTACGTCACTGTTTTATTTGTCGTCTGCTTTTTATCCAAAACTGATTTTAAGGTATCAGAATTTTCCTTTGATATACACGCCATGTTTGGCAGGGGCTAATATAATGTTTTGATTGCCCATAGACGGGTATCCTATAATTACAGCTGGATACATATCAATGTTTTGTACAAAGACAAAGGTATCGGCAAAAGTGCGCTTAGCAACCTTGTACTGAACATGAGTTACTCCTATTACATTTAATTCATTATTTCCTATACCAGAGAGCCTTACTCCGGACTTCTCTATAGGGAAGTTCGAAAATAACAAGTGAGGAGTTCTCAAATCCATGACATTACGTGGACTACCAGAGTCAAAAAATAATGTAAAGGATCGGTGTTCTAAATTTACAGCATATAATGTTGGTCGTAACTCATTTTGGCTTATTATTGTGTGAATTTGTTGCAAATATACGGGGGCCTGCACTGATTTATTTGATTCGGCCGTGTGTTTCATAGGAAAATCTATTGCCTCACAATGATCTGATAAAACATTAAATGGATTATTTAATACTATTGATGTTAATACGAATGACCCACCATCACTCTCTTCCCCATTGGAGTTAATTATGTGGTATTTGCTTTGCTTTGCACCTTCTGAAAATCAGTCTGACCTTGCGAGTTCTGGCTAGACGACCCAGGATCAGAGTTTTTTGAAGCACTATTTGTTTGTTTTTTTATTTTGAACTGCATTGACGTTTGGCTGTTTCTTCTCATCGAACTGAGGATTTTTCTTTTTATTTCCATAGGGAATTGACT
>NC_090746.1:44275512-44285512 GCF_036898095.1 Palaemon carinicauda | reverse complement strand
TAGGCCGTTCTCCCTCCCCCTACCATCGGACGAATCAGATTGGAAGGATGTGCATCATACCTTCTCAGTCGGGAAGTTGGAGGCCGACATTGCCGGACGTCAGTTCGGCGAAGACCTCCCTAAGTTGTCAGACTTTCACCTGCACCGGGAGCAGGAAACGAAAGAAAGACTTGCTGCCTCAATGTCTCTTCAAACCTGACTAGAGACGATGGCAAGCGTCTCCCAATCCCCAGACATGTTCAAGTTCCTATCCAAGGCTCACCTGGCAACAGTGACCAAGGACTTGTACAATTTTATCAAGGCCATAAAGGCTTATAGAGAGTTCGTGTTCGCCTTGGCTGTGGTGAGGCACGAACCAAGGAAGCTGATATCATCCAGCATCTGGGGTAAGGACCTCTTCCCAAGGCAAGTGGTTAACGAGGTCGTCGACAAAGCTGCCACGGAGAATAGAAACCTTCTCCAAAAGTGAGGCTTGTCGATGAAGAGGAAGTCTTCCCAGGATGAGGGTCCCCAACCCAAGAGGAAGACGAAGAGGCCAAAAGCGCCCTCTCACCCCCCTAGACAACAGCAACACCTTCCCGCGGCCACGGTGCCCCAGTCGGTGGCACAACCACCCACCACGTACCAATTGGTATCCCAGCAGCTGGCGACACAATCACCAGTCTTTACCCCGGCCTTCGAAAGACAATCCACTACCTTTCGGCCGAAATCTAGTGGCTCCTTTCGAGGCTCCTCCAGACGCCCCTCAAGAGGCAAAGGCAACAGGGGTGGACGTGGCCAAGGAGGCAAGTCCTCCGGTCAGCACTCCAAGTGAGATATTTCCGGTAGGAGGGAGACTGTTCTCTTTCTGGGATTGTTGGACCTTCGATCCCTGGGCCCACAGCCTGATCAAGAACGGACTAGGTTGGAGCTGGAATGCAACTCCACCAGCTTTCCCTCAATTCTTCCAACACTAAACACCCGTTCTGGAAGAATATGTCCAAGAACTCTTAGACAAGAGAGTAATAAAGAGGGCAAAGTCCATCAAGTTCCAAGGAAGGCTGTTTTGTGTTCCAAAGAAGGACTCGGACAAACTCAGAGTCATTCTGGACTTGTCGCCACTCAACAAGTTCATAGTTAACCACAAGTTCAGGATGCTCACCCTTCAACACATAAGGACCCTACTGCCCAAAAAAGGCATACACAGTCTCCATAGACCTAGGATTCAAGCTACAAAAAACAATGTCTTCAGAGCTATGCCCTTCAGACTAAAGATAGCCACAGGGATCTTCACGAAGCTTACAAACGCAGTCATTCATCAACTACGCCTAAAAGGAGTTCAGGTAATAGCCTACCTGGACGATTGGCTGGTGTGGGCAGCATCTGAAGCAGAATGCATGCAAGCCTCCAAGTAAGTGATCCAGTTCCTGGAGCATCTGGGATTCAAGATCAACATGGAAAAGTTTCGACTATCTCCAACCTCAAAAGTTTCAATGGCTCGGAGTTCATTGGAACTTACAGTCACACCGCCTCTCCCTTCTATCAAAGAAGAGGAGAGAGATAGCGGGATCTGCCAAGAGACTTCTAAAATCCACTCGGATATCAACACGACAACAGGAGAAAGTACTGGGCTCCCTCCAGTTCACCTCAGTGACAGACCCAGTGCTGAGGGCACAATTAAAAGATGCATCAAGAGTCTGGAGAAGATACGCATCAAACGCTCGAAGGGATCTAACAAGACCAATACCAACCCGTCTGCGATTACTTCTCAAGCCATGGTCGGAGGCCAAGCACTTAAAGAAATCGGTACCCTTACAACCACCTCCACCCTCAGTCATCGTTCACAAGGATGCCTCAAAGGAAGGATGGGGAGGCCACTCTCACTAACAGAAAGTCCAGGGGACCTGGTCCTCCCTCTTCAAGACCTTCCACATCAACATTCTGGAAGCCATGGCAGTTTTTCTATCTCTGAAGAAACTGAAGCTTTGCTGCTCGATCCCCATCAGACTGGTCCTGGACAGCGAAGTGGTAATGAGATGTCTAAACCGACAAGGTTCAAGATTGCCCCAAATCAACCAAGTGATGTCGGCCATCTTCCGTCTGGTGGAAAAGAAGAGATGGCACTTATCAGCAGTTCACCTTCAATGGTTCCGCAATGTGACGGGGGACGCTCTATCCAGGTTTACCCCGATAGAGTCAGAATAGTCCCTAGACGCAGGATCATTCTCCTTCATCTTACACAAAGTCCCAGGACTGCAGATCGACCTCTTCGCGACGAGCGACAACAAGAAGCTACCTCGATACGAAGCCCCGTACGAGGACCCTCTAGCGGAAGCAGTGAACGTGATGTCCCTACATTGGAACAGATGGTACAAGATTTACCTGTTCCCTCCACTCAACCCTCTGTTAAAGGTCCTCAACAAACTGAGATCCTTTCGGGGAACAGCAGCGATAGTGGCTCACAAGTGGCCGAAAAGCATTTGGTTCCCTCTAATAATGAAACTGCGACTGAAGCTGGTTCCGTTGCCGGATCCAGTTCTGACTCAACAAGTGCAGAAGTCGACTGTCTTTGCTTCATCACAGAAAACCTGAAACCTTCATCTCATGATTTTCTCTCCTTAGCAGTCAAGAAAAAGTTTGGGATATCGAAAGATAGTATAAACTTCTTAGAAAAATATAAGTCCAAATCTACTAGAAGACAATACAAGTCATCCGGGAAGAAATGGGTTGCCTTTGTCAAGGCAAAGATACCTAAAGAAATTTCGACAGATTTCTGTTTATCATTCTTTATTCATCTCCATGAACAAGGTTTAGCAGCCAACACGATTTCTACGTGTAAATCTGCCTTGACTAGACCCTTGCTGTATGCCTTCCAGGTGGACTTCTCTAACGAAATCTTCAATAAAATCCCTAAGGCCTGCGCTAGGCTTAGGCCTGCAGCACCTACGAGGCCCATTTCATGGCCCTTGGATAAGGTTCTTCATTTGGCTTCAACCCTGAACAATGAAGATTGCTCTCTAAAGGATTTGACCCAAAAAGTTATACTCTTATTTGCACTAGCCTCAGGAGCCAGAGTTAGTGAAATAGTGGCCCTTTCGAGGGATGAGGGCCATACTCAGTTTACGGAGAGTGGAGAACTGAATCTCTTTCCTGACCCAGCATTTCTCGCTAAAGATGAGCTACCAACCAAAAGGTGGGGTCCCTGAAGAATTTGCACTCTGAAGGAAGATGCATCTCTATGTCCAGTAGAGAGCCTAAAGGTCTATCTGAGTAGAACTTCAGACTCTAGGGTAGGACAGCTTTTTAGGGGAGAAACCTCAGGTTCAACTTTGTCTTTGAAACAATTAAGGGCGAAGATCACCTACTTCATTCGCAGAGTGGATCCAGACAGTACACCCGCAGGTCATGATCCGAGAAAGATTGCTTTGTCTCTGAATTTCTTCCAAAATATGAACTTTGAAAGTCTTCGCTCATATACTGGATGGAAGTCATCCAGGGTTTTCTTTAAACACTATGCGAAGCAAGTGCAGGAGATCAAGCGCTTTGTGGTGGCGGCAGGTAGTATGCTAAAACCTGCCACTTGAAAACTGCGAGGAACAGTGCACTAATTGGGACTTTTAGTGAAGGGTGTACATGATCTCTCCCTACGGAGTGACATGTTAAGTGAAGTGTCACCGTAGTGACACCATGGATTGTTCCAAGTATAAAGGTGAAAAAAGCATAAAAGACTAACATATGTGCCATGAGTATCACTACGCAAGTGTTTATAGACTGTAATGACAGAAATAAGAAAATAGGAAAATTTTACAAAATTTCTTTTCTCAAGTAGCTTATGCGTTTCTTTTCAGATGAAAAAGTATTTCTGATATTACCCTTTTATTTATACTTTTAATTATATTTCCAAATTTCGTTTTATATTGTATTATAAAATGCACATTGACTTCATGCTTTATTGATTATCAATAAATGTATAATTGAATTTTGCATCTTTTTTGCCCTAAAATTCTGAATAAATAAAACGTGTCTGAGCATTTTTATACAACCCTTTATTTTGTAAATATATAGTCTGAACATATACAATATCTGTTCTAAAAGCTAACAAACCTTCTCCTTGTGTGTATACATCAGATTTATCAGTCTTGGGTTGCGACTGATTTTATATACCTTGATTGTATTACTGACTTATACAATTGTTCCTACATGGATTCAAACCTCTCTGTCTTGCATGCAGTTTACCAAGTAGACCGGGGGAGGTGTCGGTAGTTAATACATACATTTGTTCCTTTCCGGATACAAACTCTGCTTTAAAACGGTATATGATGAGACCAGTATACCTGTTTGTTGGCTAGATTGTTCATACGAATATACAATCCTCGGGACTTTTCCCATAGTCTGGCATGACTCTTCCCTATAGGGGACAGGAAGCACTAACATAGTTCATGATTAGTTGAAAAGGTGCCATGTCGTCCTGACGGACCCACCCTCCTTTTATAAAAGGCTGAAAGAATTCCTCCCGAAAGTACTGTATCTGTAGCACATCGCTAACGCTACAAGGAATGACAAGATGGCGCCCGGTCGTGACGTCATACAGGTACTCAAAACAGTAAGGAGTCGAGCGTGTCTTAATAACGGCTCTCCTTCAATTCTTGCCACTTTCCCCTCTCGAAGCGAAAATGCTATTCGGGGTGAAGATAGCTATGTGGCGTGTCAAGAATACATCCTCTGATATTATGCGATATCCCTAAAGGTGGAAATTAGGGATATTCGCGCCTGGAGTTAGAATTCTGGATACCTTGAGGTAAAATTCTCTGGGATATATCACTGTAGTCAAATATAACCTAGGAAGCCACTTTAAAGGAACTTCCATCAGGACGACATGGCTACCTCACCCAAGAATAGATTTTTCACTTCGCTCAAAATCTGTTTTAAATACCCGGTTTAGGGAGTCTTCATGTAGGAATTAACAATATAAATACAAAGAAAGGTTATCACAATAATGTTATCTTGATTTTTTTAAGAAAAAGGCGAAAATTTAGAGAAAATCTTTGGTAGCTCATAACTCAAAAACATACTTATTCACACTTAGGTAAAAATTTTTTTTCACTTATTTAGTGTTCGATTTTAGAGAGAAAGATATTGTTGAAAGGAATAAAAATTCCACATTAATATGCGACAGAATTTCTATTTTCATTTTACTCTTTTTTCATGATTATTTTACTTCTAGACGAAAAAAAAATCATTAAAAAAGAAAAGGAAAATCGAAAATCTGTCACACAGAATTATTCGATTAATAAAAAAAGTTTTCATGGTATTATTTTCAATACAATTGGTGTCATATTTGTGGAGAAAAATGTACATAAAATCTTTATAAAGATCAGGATTTTTGTTAATAAATCAAAAAGATTTTGATCAAATCACTTCAAATTAGCATATATAGAAATTGTGTATTTTGGATCATTAAAAAAAAAAAAAAAAAAAAAAAAAGGCGGACATACCAGACGGTCCCCTCACCTAGTTTATTTTCCTCGTCGGCCTTTCCCATTTAATTCTTTGTCTTCGTATACTGTGGGGTTGAATTTTCCTCAACCACTTGGGCGACTGCTTTCGATTGGTTTGACCAGAAATCTTTACAGATATGACCTTTTTGTCACACTTATAACAGATGATATTAATCTTCTGCATGTCTTTCACAACACCTGAACCAGGACAATTTGACGACTGTTGCTGTGGTACTATCACATTCTGCTTTGGAATAATACCAGTGTCACTTCCACTGTTACTATTGAATTTATTCCCATAGTTATTACTGCACTGGTTTCCACGGTTCGGCGAATAATTGACACTTGGTCGGAGAGATGGTTGAAACTTCATACCCGAGCAGGGTTTACGACTAAATATTTTATAATCTTCACTTAGCGAAGCGGCTCTATCAAGTTTCTTCACCTCCCTCTCTCTCAAGTACATTCAAATATGTTCAGGAATTCCTCGTAAATATTGTTCCAGTACTATCAGTTCTTCTAAATCAGCCATCTATCTCTCTTTGCCACATTCTATCAATCTCTTAAAACATCGTCGTACTTTATAAACATAATCGGGAACTTTCATTATAAGTATTAAGGGGTCATCTGATACACTTGCAGCACAGTCCTCTTAATTTCTTGATATTCCTTCCTCTGGTCCTAAGACAAAGCAAGATACGCACTGCATCCTTTTCAAATAAGGACACTCTGCAATAACACCGGCCATTTATCTTCTGGCCATTCCATCCTCGACGCAACCTTTTCAAAATGTTCGAAGAACTAGTTGGGAGCTTCTTCTGTGAATTTTGGGATCAACTTCTGTGCCTTCGCCACATCAAACACGGAATAGTGCATAGCAGGGGTCAAACCTGTCTGAATTGACGCCAACCTTGCACGAGCATCAAACAGTTCCAATTTCCTTGCATGTCTTACAATTTCTCTTTCTTCTTCACTCTCTTTTTTCCATTTCCCTTGTATAACTTTCATTCTCTTGCCTCGTCTCTCTTTCTTTCCATATTGCCATTTTCTAGTGCCTCGTCTCTCTCTCTTTCTTTTTGCCTTGCAATTTCTCTTGCCTCTTCTCTCTCTCTTTCTTCTTGCCTTGCATTTTCTCTTGCCTCTTGTCTCTCTCTTTCTTCCCGTTTTGCCATCATTTTCAACTTAATCCAATTCTCTCCTGCTGCAATTCGTTTAATCTCAGCCTCTACATTCATTCCTTCAGTTTTGGGGTTAACTGGTACTTGTTTCTCTATGAATTCTGCTTAGGCTTTCTCCAAAAGGTTGTGAGCTGCTTCAATATCCTTTTCTGGCAACTTTCCTGAGTTTAATTATTCTGCTAGTTGCATGGCCACTACATGGCAGTAAAATAGCGAGCCACTGAGCTTTAGCTACATTAGCTTCCAACAATTCCTGAACAATTGGGTTTTCCCACAACTCCTGTACATTCAACTGAGCCATTTTGTGTTTATCAAAAAATTATATGTCGCCAAAAAAACATATCCTAACAATACACGGAATCCTATCAATACTAAACTGGTCAAACCTTTAATCAAATCACGGCCCTGTTATCAACAATATTTAAAACAGTCTTGCTCAATCCTGGGGTCTCGGCACCAAAACATGAATATTACGACTAGTGAAATACGTAAACTCCTGAGCTCCAAACTCACCTGCGTTATATAACGTAGGACTGATACACACGAAAATACCTCCGAGCTCTGAGAGTAATGTGCAACTCCCAGACGTTAATATATATGAACACTGTATATCTAAAAGTCTCATTACATTACACTGAAAACAAAACTGGGTGATTGCTTTATTTTTAACGGGAACTATTCTAAAATCCACCTGTTACTTCGGTTCTAAGTTAGGGATACGAGCAAGGCACTGAAATAATTATTGGTGATCGAAATAGTACATACTTTACAGAAATATATGTATTCTATGAAAAATAAAAATTCAAAAGTACTACCAAAATAGAAATCATTCGAAATTTAAATCTGATCTAGACCTTAGACATATGACAAAATGACACTTCAGGAGTTATACAATCACTTTATTCACTAAAAATGAATGTATGAATATATTCAATTTTGAAACTTCACCACCAGAGAAAATAAACAATAATTACCCCTCTACATATAAGTAACTGTTACTATTACAACCTTTAGGCTCATGCTAGGTTACCGAACGGTCACTTTTCTAGGTTACCGAACGGTCACTTTTCAACAAAATCACACAGGGACAGTCACATAAACAAATTAATTTCACAATATAAACTGTATTTACACATACACTTCACTTCTTTCAAATTAAACCACAAAAATATCACCAAGGTTTGAACAACACTGTACACATCTAAGAGGAGACACTTAGTGGGTGGATTGATGCTGGTGAGAGGATTGTCTGACATTAGCTCTTTTCGAATATCAGGCTAGATCTTTCTCTCCTGTGCAATGGCAGACTCTAATATGTCATCCTAATTCCTTCTGGAATCTTCACGCTAATAATTCACGAAGCATGTATACTAGGTCAGGGTGGATTCTCGCGGCACCAGCATTGCTATCTTGGCAGTTTGAAGTATGGTTCTATCGTCACCTGACTATGGCAACCCTCTTAGCTAAATTCGCCCACCTCTTCTCATAACATTAAAGAAAAGAATAAATTTAGTCTAGAACCTTCATGCAATTTCCAACGGCATGGAAACATGATGCAATCCCTTAGTTTTAAACCTCGTGTGTGTCATACTATGCCTTCTAACAAGTTACATAAGATTTCGTAACCAAACAACGTTGAGTAAAAACTAAATTTTTTAAAATAACGTAAATTTACATATACAGAACTGAGTGAAAATACAGTTAAATGAATGACGACAGTCTAATGTTATCTATATATATATATATATATATATATATATATATATATATATATATATATATATATATATATATATATATATATATACTTAGTCCTAGATGAGAGGGACCTACCTTATAAGCTGGCTGTACATCTAAATACACAAATGAAATAAGTAAATAAGATAATCTACTCTCTCGTTAGACCAGCTTTGTAAGTATACATACATATATATATATATATATATATATATATATATATATATATATATATATATATATATATATATATATATATATATATTGTTCTTGCCCGTATTTTTGTGGTATTTAACATATATGCAGAGAACAATATATACAAGAAAAGGGATATGTTAAGTCACCCTCACCTCGTATATATATATATATATATATATATATATATATATATATATATATATATATATGTATGTATGTATGTATGTATGTATATATATATATATATATATATATATATATATATATATATATATATATATATATATATATGTATGTATGTATGTATGTATATATATAATATATATATATATATATATATATATATATATATATATATATATATATATATATATATGTATGTATATATGTATATATGTATATATGTATATATGTATATATGTATATATATATATATATATATATATATATATATATATATATATATATATATATATATATATATATATATATATATATATATATATATATATATATATATATGTACACTTAAAATATGTAATTTACGTATTATTTTTAAAGAATTAACTTTTTATTTCACATATCTTTGCTAAGGAGTCTTACATAATCTATTTGAAAGTTTTCTAGGATTCATGCAAAGTAGAAACAAGGGCTTATGTAATATTCTTTTATGTTTTATGATGTATTGTTCGAGAGAGAATTTCAGAACATGTGTTTTTGGAATATTCTTTTCCACGTGTTTCCAATTTTCAAGAATCCCAGTGAGAGGATATTATCTTTATTTTTTATTTCCGGGACAATAGGTAGGTGGAGCTAGCTGGAAAAGTTGTCTCGTGGGTGTGTTGACGTGATCTGAGAGTTACCATAAAACCCCCTGACTTTGCGTCTTAGCATTTTTATCTAGTTGGAAACTTTGATGCCCTTAGGCACAGCCCCCCACGCTTCTCAAACAAGTTGGAAGCTTTGGGAACCCGTCAGATTTGATATAAAAGGACCTAGGGTTGGGTCAGAGACAGACATACTTAGAGATCTAGTTAGAACCGCAGCCTTCCCCACTCCCTCTCTCTCACGGTAGCAAACCAGCGTATTTTTGAAGTGTTCAGTGTGTTCTAGTGTGTCCACTCCTAAATGACTCTGTGCCCCAAAGCAAATCGTATATCACTCAATACTAAAAGGTGATTTCTGAATTCATTGTTATAGGGTGAGTGTCGGCATTGTATAACATTTTTTATAAACAGCCCTGTAGGCAGGAAATATTTGTAAACTAATCTGGTTAACTAATATTCATTTAGGGACAAACTTAAACACTGTATTATTCCAGAATTATTTCAAACATTTGTATTTTTTTCATTGCATTGTTTCTTTTCTTAGCTTAAGGTTATTCAGATATAATAGTTCAAGTCAAGTTCT
>NC_090746.1:44255512-44258012 GCF_036898095.1 Palaemon carinicauda | reverse complement strand
CACATTTCTGCTATCGAAGGGCAGGAACCTCATTGGCACAGGGTGGACTGATTAGTCGAGGTCAGTGATGAGCATCGTGGAAGGAGGCGGTAGACAAAGTGGTGACCTGCGAGGCTAATTGGGTATTCGATGCACTCTGTAGATCATCATTGTGACGGGATCAGAGGTGGAGCAAATGGCAGCTCCCATAAAACTTTTATTTACAGACAACACAGGTATTTATACGCCTCCAAAGGGTCACATAAGGGTGACAATTGTGTATTTGCAATCAATTGTTTTTGTCGATAAGGTTGACATCGTGACAGAAAAAGTAGCTAGCATAACAATGAAAAGATGATAGAGTTTAAAAGAGATCGTTACATTGAACTACTTTTTACATGGAGTCCAATAAGGTTGTACTATTAAAAAAAAAAAATGTTGATAGCTTCCTTCTTCAATTGTATGTACTTTGCTTGCTGCCAGTGAATTACACCATCATATGGTAAATTTATGCCTATCAACCAAATAAATAATTTTTTCTTTCAGAATCAAAACCTTATTTTTTTTACATTTCTTAATAATAATTTTCTACTCATGCATAGAGTATAAAGCTAGTTTAATAGTTTGTGCAATTTCACTACGTCATCCCAATTCAGTATTATATTGTATCAACAACATCAGCTCTCTCAAACTTTGTTCACGACCCTTTTCCCACATCAGAAATATTCATCAATATAATGCTCTTTTTTGTATTTTTTTTTCAATTGCTTATACTTTAAAGATATGTGTACACAGAAAGGAACATCACACTATTGTTTCTAACTAACTTAACTCCAAACCAATTACTAATCCATCTATATATTCGGACACTTCATTTTCATAGAAAAACATCTTAATTTCTCTAGCATCTTACCCTCTATTCCATATATTCTCAACAACCCTGTCACTCCGGTGCACTACCAGTTTTGCCAAATGATATTTCTAGGTTTATATATCAAGTGCTTGTTTTTTTCATTTTACTCTAAAACATTTTACATGAATGTTTCATACCAAACAGTTCTTCCACAGATATTCTCCCTAGTCTGAAACATCAATGATGTTTCCATATGATTTTTTTTTTTTTAACAGGAAACTACCAAATTGTATTGGAAATGTATCATTACTTTCATAAGCCCATGCCTCTCCAAATCAGTAATTAGACTAAACAATATTATGATGATAAATCATATAAGTTACAATGCAGTCTTTCCGAAATGCTTTTACTACTACTACTACTACTACTACTACTACTACTACTAATATTGGTAACAAGAATGGTGTTATCATTATTATAATCATTATGATATTAATGATAACAATAACAATAATAAAGATAATGATGATAATAACAATCATAATAATGAAACAAAGATCTTCGGAATCACTATGGTACAGCATTTTAAGATAAAATTTCCTGTAAAGCTACTCAGAAAAATAAAACATCATTTAATTGCATTTGCTAAATGAAATCTAAATTATCTTAGTAACCCGAACAATTATTCCCTGGTATAACATTAAATTCGCTTTTGGAGAAATCCTGACTTTATGACTAGACCAAAATAGCAGTGAATAACATTAATAATTATCTTCAGTCTGATGGCAAGGTTTAATATTCGCAATTTGAAACTGCGAAGGATCTTTCAAAGGGAAATCTCGATTACAAGCACAGATGAGTAAGAAATGAATATACAACTACTATGATAACGATTCCAGCATTTGAAAGCCGCCTACCTTTGCCATCACTGTAAAAGCTATAAGGGCATTGAAAAATCCACAATAAATAAAAAAATTTATGTTCATTTCCAGTAGAGGATCTTTGCCTAAACTAGGGTTATAATTCATCCTCCAATCAAATGAATTTCGTTCTTCATACAAATCTTAATAAAAAAAGGGATCTAAGTCTTTTTCCAGCTGTTTTACTTTATGCAAAGTCGGCTAACTATGTTGAATTTATAGGTTTAAAGGTCACTCCTGAGTGGGAGCATCAAGGGACAGATATTTCTGCTGTCGCACATGTCTTAGAGACCGAACATGTGTGCAACATTAGAGCCCAAGCCACCTCCCCAACCAAGCTAAGGCCAAGGAGAATTGGCCGCTGGCTGCTGAAGATTCAGCTAATATGGGCTGCAACACCCCCATCCTTGCACACAATGTCAGTGAGGTTATTTCCACTGATGGAAACTATCGACTTCAACTCAGAATCCTGGAATTCGAAACCTCTGATGTTTCCACGAACGAAAAATTATTACTTAAGACGTACAATCCGAAGGTAAAGCTGTGTATGGCCTCAACTTCAGCCATAGTACACTGACAAAGGTAAATTGGGCTAAAATTGTAGCAAAGAAAATATGCAAATGCAAGGATATTTATTTGATGAGTAACAATACGTTCAATACTGTTGAAAGTTTAAACACAAGAAATAGCAATCAGTGGAAAAAAAAAACAGACCAATTAAAAGAAGTAAAAAATGTGATCAAATTAT
>NC_090746.1:44245076-44247576 GCF_036898095.1 Palaemon carinicauda | reverse complement strand
ATTCACCTCCGTTTCAGTCGGTGTTGCATGACTGTCCCCTTTTTCAGGAGTGAAGTTATTGATAGAGTTATTGACAGTTGGGAAGTAGCTGTAGATGAGGGCATTGACTCTGGTCGTCAGGTCCTTCACAGGCATGGTGTTAATATTGAGAAGGGCGATTCGACCAGATTCCTGTAGTCATTGTGACGAGGTAGGTTCACTTCACGAGGAGAACCATCTGCCGTGGGCTGAAAGAGAGCAACAAAAACCAATTTACTGACAGCCATCGACGCCCTTTGATCCCCCCAATGGTTGTTGAGAGAGCTGAGAAATATTGGCTACACAGACAGTTGGCGATGGTGACCACTGCTCCAGGAGGAATGATTAGCCAGTGGGAGATTTCTGGTAAAGTACCGTCGGGGATCACATTTCTGCTATCGAAGGGCAGGAACCTCATTGGCACAGCGTGGACTGATTAGTCGAGGTCAGTGATGAGCATCGTGGAAGGAGGCGGTAGACAAAAGTGGTGACCTGCGAGGCTAATTGGGTATTCGATGCACTCTGTAGATCATCATTGTGACGGGATCAGAGGTGGAGCAAATGGCAGCTCCCATAAAACTTTTATTTACAGACAACACAGGTATTTATACGCCTCCAAAGGGCCACATAAGGGGTGACAATTGTGTATTTGCAATCAATTGTTTTTGTCGATAAGGTTGACATCGTGACAGAAAAAGTAGCTAGCATAACAATGAAAAGATGATAGAGTTTAAAAGAGATCGTTACATTGAACTACTTTTTACATGGAGTCCAATAAGGTTGTACTATTGAAAAAAAAAAATGTTGATAGCTTCCTTCTTCAATTGTATGTAGCTTACTTTGCTTGCTGCCCGTGAATTACACACCATCATATGGTAAATTTATGCCTATCAACCAAATAAATAATTTTTTCTTTCAGAATCAAAACCTTATTTTTTTTACATTTCTTAATAATAATTTTCTACTCATGCATAGAGTATAAAGCTAGTTTAATAGTTTGTGCAATTTCACTACGTCATCCTCATTCAGTATTATATTGTATCAACAACATCAGCTCTCTCAAACTTTGTTCACGACCCTTTTCCCACATCAGAAATATTCATCAATATAATGCTCTTTTTTGTATTTTTTTTTTTCAATTGCTTATACTTTAAAGATATGTGTACACAGAAAGGAACATCACACTATTGTTTCTAACTAACTTAACTCCAAACCAATTACTAATCCATCTATATATTCGGACACTTCATTTTCATAGAAAAAACATCTTAATTTCTCTAGCATCTTACCCTCTATTCCATATATTCTCAACAACCCTGTCACTCCGGTGCACTACCAGTTTTGCCAAATGATATTTCTAGGTTTATATATCAAGTGCTTGTTTTTTTCATTTTACTCTAAAACATTTTACATGAATGTTTCATACCAAACAGTTCTTCCACAGATATTCTCCCTAGTCTGAAACATCAATGATGTTTCCATATGATTTTTTTTTTTTTTAACAGGAAACTACCAAATTGTATTGGAAATGTATCATTACTTTCATAAGCCCATGCCTCTCCAAATCAGTAATTAGACTAAACAATATTATGATGATAAATCATATAAGTTACAATGCAGTCTTTCCGAAATGCTTCTACACTACTACTACTACTACTACTACTACTACTACTAAGATTGGTAACAAGAATGGTGTTATCATTATTATAATCATTATGATATTAATGATAACAATAACAATAATAAAGATAATGATGATAATAACAATCATAATAATTGAAACAAAGATCTTCGGAATCACTATGGTACAGCATTTTAAGATAAAATTTCCTGTAAAGCTACTCAGAAAAATAAAACATCATTTAATTGCATTTGCTAAATGAAATCTAAATTATCTTAGTAACCCGAACAATTATTCCCTGGTATATACATTAAATTCGCTTTTGGAGAAATCCTGACTTTATGACTAGACCAAATAGCAGTGAATAACATTAATAATTATCTTCAGTCTGATGGCAAGGTTTAATATTCGCAATTTGAAACTGCGAAGGATCTTTCAAAGGGAAATCTCGATTACAAGCACAGATGAGTAAGAAATGAATATACAACTACTATGATAACGATTCCAGCATTTGAAAGCCGCCTACCTTTGCCATCACTGTAAAAGCTATAAGGGCATTGAAAAATCCACAATAAATAAAAAAATTTATGTTCATTCCAGTAGAGGATCTTTGCCTAAACTAGGGTTATAATTCATCCTCCAATCAAATGAATTTCGTTCTTCATACCAAATCTTAATAAAAAAAGGGATCTAAATCTTTTTCCAGCTGTTTTACTTTATGCAAAGTCGGCTAACTATGTTGAGTTATAGGTTTAAAGGTCACTCCTGAGTGGGAGCATCAAGGGACAGATATTTCTGCTGTCGCACATGTCTTAGAGACCGAACATGTGTGCAACATTAGAGCCAAGCCACCTCCCCAAT
>NC_090746.1:44189234-44219234 GCF_036898095.1 Palaemon carinicauda | reverse complement strand
GGTGGTAGGCGTTTCTACTCTGCTGCTATTTTTCAGCGATTAACATGAATTATTATTATTATTATTATTATTATTATTATTATTATTATTATTATTATTATTATTATTATTATACACTGTCCTAAAGGTAAATTGAACGTAACAAGATCATGATTATACAAGTGATTGTTTTTTTCTCTTATATATTACGAAAAGTAAACTATCCCATACTTACTTCAATAGAGAGAGAGAGAGAGAGAGAGAGAGAGAGAGAGAGAGAGAGAGAGAGAGAGGGTCGTTATTGTGGGGGGGGGGGGAGTGTTATCAATCAGTGCTTTGTGATGATGCCGTCATGTTAAAAGAAATGAGGATGACTGTTGCTGGAATAATGTTGGTTATTATTATTATCATTATTATTATTATTATTATTATTATTATTATTATTATTATTATTATTATTGAGTGGGTCCACCATTCATGCAGATGGTTCTTTTTAGCATTCTGTTCATTATATACTGTATACAAAGACCACTATTTTCTTCACGTCCTCCATCTAGAACAAACACTGTCAGGCTCAAGGTAGAGAATATTACCTTGGACAGGCTAGTATTCGTGATAGGATATGCACTTTTTCATACGGGAATCTTCCGCACAGTTTCAAACCGCTTGTGTGAAGACATGCTCTTTGATATGAGGGAATCTGCCGCACGGTTTCAGACCGCTCGTGTGGAGACATGCTCTTTGACATGCGTGAATCTGCCATAGGGTTTCAAACCACTAATATAAAGAAATGCTCTTTCATGTGCGGGAATCTACCACACGGTTTCAAACCCCTTGTGTGAAGACATGCTTTTTGACATGAGGGAATCTGCCACATGGTTTCAAACCACTTGTGTGAAGATACGCTCTTTGAAATGCGGGAATCTGCCGCATGGTTTTAAACCCTGTGGCGGGATGTTGCAAAACAACTCCCACACCCTTGAATCACTCTACCAGACAATTGTCTCTGCAACACAAACTTTCCCCTTACTTTACCATAAACTGGACTCTTAGACAAAAGGACAAAAAAAAAAAAAAAAAAAAAAAAAACATATAACCTTACAACTATATTTCTTAAAACTACAATACTTAACATCCACAACCAAAATAATTACACTTAAAACTAATCTTTAACCTAATAAATATACCAAAAAAAAAATTAACACCATTCAAATAAAAAAACCCTAACAAACTTAAAATTACCCGCACACCAAAACCAATATTTGTTTATGTGTGGACCTCTGTCCGCACAAGGTCCAACAGTCCTTTAAGGCCAATGCCATAACTCTCTGGCAGACGCAACACTCGGTGGCAGACAGATAATTTTTCCCACTACACTAGTACTCCTATCAAGTGTTGAGTGAAGCAATTTATACTGGGTAATGCGTCGTCGTCATCATCATCATTGTAATCATCATTCAGAGAAAATTCCTAATCATAATCGTAATTTAGGTCCGCAACAATTGGTCAATCCACTAGAGCAATCTATACACAATCAATTACAGGCCAGGTCATCAACGGTTGGGCAACGTGTAATAATAAGTTCTCCAAAGGAGGAATCACGGCCTGCAGAAAAAAAAAAAAAAAAAAAAAAAAAAAAAAAAAAAAAAAAAAAAAAAAAAAAAAAAAAAAAAAACACTTACGAACACTCCTAGCTAACTAAACTATCGCACTATAATCAAAGATAAATAATAAACTGTTCTTATCATTCACAATCGCGACAAGCAATTATAAAGAAGACTGTACTTACTTTTGAAAAAAAAAAAAAAAACACTTCCAACGCTGGTAAGAAAAATAATAGTAAATCCAGTACTCACACTACTGCCTCTTGCTGCAGTCAAACAAAAAAAGCATTCGCTCCGAAACATTTACTACTCTCCTAACCTAGCTAAAAGTAAACAAACAACCTCATTTATACCAACAGTCTTTCTCACAACAAACAATCAATACACTAACTACCTTTCGCTCACTGACACAATCTCTCTCTCTCCCTCTCTCTCTCTCTCTCTTTCTCTCGATTTGGCAAACATAAAAAAATAAAAATAAAACAAAAATTAATCCTCCACAACCCCTCGTGTGAAGACATGCTCTATAGCATGCGGGAATCTGCTGCACGGTTTCAAATCCCTCGTGTGAAGACATGCTCTTTGAGATGCGGGATTCTGCCGCATGGTTTCAAACTGCTCGTCTGGAGATATGCTATTCGATATAAGGGAATCTGCTGCACGGTTTCAAACTGCTTGTCGGGATATATGCTCTTTGACATGCAGGTATCTGCTGCACGGTTTCAAACCCCTCGTGTGAAGACATGCTCTTTGGCATGTGGGAACCTGCTGCATGGTTTCGAACCGCTTGTTTAAAGATATGCTTTTTAACATGCGGGAATCTGCCGCACAGTTTCAAACCCCTCATGTGAAGACATGATTTATGACATGCGGGAATCTGCTGCACAGTTTCAAACCCCTCGTGTGAAGACATGCTGTTTGACATACGGGAATCTGCCACACGGTTTCTAACCCCTCGTATGAAGACATGCTTTTTAGCATGCAGGAATCTGCCGCACGGTTTCAAACCGGTTGGTTGAAGATATGCTTTTTGACATGCAGGAATCTGCTCCACGGTTTCAAACCCCTCGTGTGAAGGCGATGCTTTTTGACATGCGGTAATATGCCGCACGGTTTCAAACAGCTTGTCTGAAGATATGCTCTTTGACATGCAGAAATCTGCCGCACGGTTTCTAACCCCTTGTGTGAAGACATGCTCTTAGGCATGCAGGAATCTGCTGCACAGTGAGGGGGAGTGGGAGTTTAGAAGCCATCTCTATAGTAAGGCAGCTACATGAAAAGAGGCTATATGAAAACTAGAAGCTCTTCTGTGCTTTTGTAGATCTAGAAAAGGATTACGATAGATTCCCAAGAAAAATTATGTTTTGCTGCTTGAGGAAGAGAAAGTCCCACGGAGGTTATCAGATCAATTAAGACATTCTCTTTGACATGCGGGAATCTGCTACAGGGTTTCAAACCGCTCGTGTGAAGCGAGCCTAAATTTGTTGCAACCAAGCAAAGAACGTTAAATAAAGTCAAATAAAACATAATAGTATTTAGATTTTAAATCAATGCAAAATCTTAGAAACTTTGACATTTATATGAAAATTGCTAGAGGTTACATATTTTACGTTCGGGATAAGTAGTTCCGTGGGAAATGGAAATATGTTACATATCCACTTACTGTTTACTTCGAGAGAGAGAGAGAGAGAGAGAGAGAGAGAGAGAGAGAGAGAGAGAGAGAGAGAGAGAGAGAGAGAGAGAGAGAGAGAGAGTATATTGAAAGTAAGAATTAGTTATTTAAAAGAAAAAAATTCAACGAATAAAATACAAAATACATAGGGTTAAAAATCATATATAAAAATCTCGTAGCTGGAACAAGAACGATAAGCTTATAATAACTGAAATCTGTAATAATGGGGTGTAAAATGAATGGTATCACTGCCTTAATAGGATGGATAAGCACAACAGTATATTTTCAGGATAACTTTACTTTTAAGAAATGTTGACTCGCTGAGTTTCATAATAATCACAGTATGCTTTTCTTTTTTTGCATTCAATTGTGGCACTTCATAATTAATCTACTGCGAAATTAAAGGTTTAGCTGAAAATTTTAACTCAATGACTATTCTGTAGACAATCCTAAAGACATAGTTGAATTGAAGTAAAGTTAACAGATATTTTCTAGCTATGCTAAAAAGATTATTCTTTTTTATTCAACGTGAAAAGTAAATTACCCACAATATCATCAAAACTGAATTTATGACATAGTAAACCCCTACATACAGCACCTGGTTTTTCACGTTTGCCGGCAGTGAACGACCAAGAAGATGATATTTCAATCTTCGTTACACGTATCGGAAGGAGTACCAGTTAGTGTCTTGTTGAACTATACCTCATAAATATGAAATAGTAATTTACAATTATTGTGAGGTCCTTTTATCAAACTTCGAATTGTTTAAAAAAGAAACCATGAAGTCGAAATATTTGTAAATTCAATCATTATCACTACCAGTCACAAACTAGTAATTTAAATTTTACGTAGCATCATTCATAACATTTAAGTTTAGTTACTTAAATGACTGTAAACAAACTTTAAATATCAAGAAGCGATTTTCACAGCGTAAGAATCATGCGTGAATTTCCAGAAATTGTTGTTACTAATTATTTTAATATCGCTGCTTCCAATTCTTATTCCAGTAAACTGCAAAATGAAAAATATCAACACTAAAAACTGGAAATTTATGTATTGTGTGTGTGTGTTTGTGTGTGTGTGGGGGGGGGGGGGGGGGGCTGGTAATGTGTGTGTGAGTGAGTTACGAGGCAATTATTTTGACCAGAAAGGCAACATGAAAATGGAACTCAGAAATTACTTGTCCCCACAAACAAACAACGCGCACTCATTTGAAATGCATTTTCTTCATATTTTCTTATGCGAACTACACAAAAAAATGCACTCTATATGTCAAACTTTTAAAAATGGTTCAATCTGTGTTTCCACTGTTATAATTGATCTTTTGGAAATGTTTAATGATCAAGTGTCACTCTTGAAGGAGACCCCACATGGCCGTTGTCCTTTTCAAAAATTTTTACTTGATCATACCAAATTAACAGAAGATTTTTTTTTTTTTATTCCAACAAATATGACAGGACTTCCCTTTAGAAACGCTGTTCAAATCGATCATATGTTCCATTACCGTATAAATAATTGGCATAACAGGCTTTACTTGTTATTAATTTTATCTTCCATTATATCTTATTTTTTTTAGTATTAGGCATCCTAACCGATATGAAAATAAGATAAACGTCATAGAATTCTATGAATACTCATCTTTGAATTCTTATTCACAAATGATTGTTTGAAAAGATTACATAAAACTCTCTATTATCTATAATGCTCGCGTATTATCTTATTAAACAGACATCCTATCTGAAGAGGCCCTAACTGTTTTCACACTACCTTAAGAAAAATATACTTTCACTTAATAATTAAATAATTAACTATCGAGATTCATCGTGGCTCGAACCCCAGTCCAGCAGATCACTAGAAGGGAAATTTCCAATATAGCAGGAAAATATGGATATCTCTATAGATCAAACGTTAAACACCCTTATTTTCATACTCTAGAAACAGAAAAACACCAAAGATATACATACTGTGAGCGCAAATACAACTTCTCTGCTGTATAATTCAGACCTGTTAGCTACATTAAATGAAATTCGCAAAGCGTAAGCAATATTCTAATTCAATATTTAGCGAACACCACAAAATAATCCGTAAGTGGACATAGTATCCCCCCCCCTATCTGCTGTTTTATAAACAAACTTTAATGATGATTCATTTACAAAATACTATATTGTATGAGTAATAACTTAACATCACAGTAGGTGCTAATCTATAAAACTTTAAAAAGCAAAAACTACAATGGGACATATTTAGAGATAGGGTGTGAAAAAATAAGTCCTAAAGGAATTTAGTTATATCAATATGTATAAATGTAATAGATAAAGTTATAAATACATGAAGTCAACCAATGCAAAAAATCAAACCACTTTAATGTTATCATGAGGTTGCCCTGAACCCAAGAAAATAATGTTTATATTCTTGAAAACTATTTTATCATTCCCAACAGCTGTAAACATACTATTGGTATAGAGGCAGAATGATGAGGAACAATGTACGTTCCTCAAGTAGCAAATGAGCTATGGACGAAATTATTAAAGGATGTTTTATTTCTAGGATTCTACAATAAGTTCTTATTGAAGATATTCAGATATCTTTATCTTATGCCCTCTGAGCCAATAACAAAAAGCATCACCTTAAAATATGATAAACACAAGAAATGACACGAAATCAGCATTCACTGTTTATTTCCCTTAGCTATGAAGAAACACTCAATAACTAAACCCAATCCTTCGATATTTCATCCCAATCGATAACAGGACTGCTTTTTCAAAAAGGAAAAAGATTGGCTCAAATCAATCGCTTTTCTTTCATAAACAACTAGGATGTACACTCGGTAGAGCGCATACTTTCGCTTATGTCACGTTGTATTTTTCAAGATAGGGTTATGGTGGCCGACGTATACCCAATCACTTCCAAAATCTAATTAAATTGTACTTGGATCATGGCCAATCATCCCAATAAATTTCATGAGAGTCAGTCGAATATTTTTTGAGTTTTGTGATTCATTTTTCCTTCTTTTTGTTACCTTGGACTTGAATTTAGACCCAATCACCCACGAAATCTAATTAGATTGACCTTGGATCATGGAAAATAATCCCACAAAATTTCATGAGACTGTCACATATTTTTTGAGTTTTATTCATTTTTTGTCTTTTTGTGATCTTGGCCACGAATTTAGACCCAATCAGTCCCAAAATCTCATTAAATCTTCCTTGGATCATGGCAAATCATCCCAACAAAGTTCATGAGATTCTGTCTAAAAGGTTTTGATTCTGTGATTCGTTTTCACCTTTGAATTTAAACCCAATCGATCCCAAAATCTAATCGAATAGTCGTGGGATCATTGGAAATTATGCCACCGAATTTCATGAAATTCCGTCAGATAGTTTTGAATTTTGTGATTCGTTTTTTACCTTACTGTGACCTTGGCCTTGAATTTAGACCCAGATCACTCACAAAATCTAATCAAGTTTTCCTTGGAGTTATGCAAATCCCAAGCACACAGACAGACAGACATACACACAAATGTCTATCAAAACATAACCTTAGCAACGAAGTTGGCGAGGATAATGATGACCCCATTAAATTTTTCGACTTACTGTAAGTGCAGCGATGTAAGAGCCTTTTATTATTTTCTGCATTTTCAACGCTGACAAGCATAGTTCACATAACCACAATCCACTATCCAGCAGTTTGGATCAACTGATTGGGTAAAAAAATAACTATAAGTGAATATACATATATATATATATATATATATATATATATATATATATATATATATATATATATATATATATATATATTATATATATATATATATATATATATATATATATATATGTGTGTATATATATATATATATATATATATATATATATATATATATATATATATATATATATATATATATATATATATATATATATATATATATATATATATATTGTTTTAGGCAGTATATATTTGCCATCCATGTTTGCCAACGGTTGTACTAGTATAAAAGGATGATCAACTTGGTGGAGTAATGAGAGCTCTGGGTGTGGAGGAAATACTCCCCTAAATCTTGATGAAGTCACTGGCAGCAGGGTGACGGACCGGGTTTAAGGTGATGGACAAACAGTCTCTTCGGCTTTTACTCCTAATGCCTGGGAGGGGTCACTTGCCTTAGTTAGATAGGCACTGCACATCACAAGGAACTGGCAATCATTTGATATATCTAACCAATGAATCCTCTATGGATTTAGTCAGTCCTGAAAAATGAAGATGACACAATGGTTCCCAGTCCCGGCCATAGCAGGGTACTAAGAATCTCCCGGTTTATAAAAACTAAAGAAAAATTGAAAATAGGCAATAGGAATATTAGAACCATGAATCAGATTGGGAAGTTATAGAGAGTAGTAAGTGAATTTATGAAATATAGTTTGGATATCTTGTCTCTCAGTGAAACACGTTGTAAGGGAATTAGTAAGGGAACTTTAGACCAAGGCAGTATATATATCTACTCAGAAAGATCAGATGGAGTTGGAAGAGAAAGGGTAGGAATGATGATGACATCAAGAAAAGGCATTAACCGTGTGGAGAGCTCTAAATGGTGGATTGTTACTAGCAAAGTAGTGCAAAGCAGTGCAATATGAGTATTGTAGATTGCTATGCCCCAACAAATGATTCCCCTGAAGAAAGGAAAGATGAATACAATGAAGAACTGCAGAAGGTAATAAATGAGATCCCTGAGAGAGATATGAAAATTGTGATTGGAGACTTCAGCACTAAAGTTGTAAGAAATAATCAAGAAATAGAGGATGTGATGGGTGTCGAGGGTCTTGGCGAAGTTACAAATAAAAATGGAACACATTTCATAAGTTTCTGGTGTGAACATCCACAAGTATACATGGACTTCACCATGTGGCATTTAAAAAAAATCAGATAGATTACATTGCCGTTAATAAAGAGAGAAGGAGGATTCTGAGAAATGTAAGATATAGAGGTGCCGATATCGGTAGTGATCTCCAGCTCATTGCCACACTGAAATTAAAACTGAGAGCACCTAACACAAAGATGGATAGAATACCTGTGTCTGATACAACTAAGCTTTTAGAAGAAGAGCACAGAGAAACATTTGTAATCGAATGAAGGAATCGATTTGCAGTCCAAGAAAATTCAAGAGACGAAGAACAACAATTAATGGAGAATGATGTGATATTAAGAACATATATCAGTCAGTTGGTAGTGACGTTTTGGGACACGTGGTTACAAGGAGAAAGCCATGGATATAAAATGATACTTGGGATACTATTGAAAGGAGACAAAGGGATAAATTGATTGTTGAAGGTTTTCGAGGAGATAAAGATAATTACAAGGTAAACCATCCTAAGTATTCCAGTATTGACAGTGGGGTCAAGAGAAAAGCCAGGAATGACTGGGGAGAATATTTAGACAGTAAAGCAGATGAGGCTGAAAAAGCTATGAATTCAGAAAGTAGCTATGTTGGAAGAATTTCTCATAGAATTATTAATGAAATCTCGACCGGGCCAAAAAAATAAAAAGCATATATCCATGAAAAAGAGAGATGGTTTTGTTATAGCCACAGAAGTTGAAGAAAGACAACGTTAGGAGGAACAATTTAGTGGGGTTATGAATAGGAGATATGAAGAGAATAATTTGATTTATATAGCTGAAACCGATGAAGACCTTGATGTGCCCATGAATGAATTCAGGGTGTTTGAAGTCAAAGCTATCCTAAAAAAAAAAAAAAAAAAAAAAAAAAAATGGATGGAAAGCCCCAGGATACGATGGAACAACTGCCGAGATGATACTGGCCGAAAATGAAGTGACTCCCAGACTACTTACAAGGTTATTTTGTAGAATGTGGCATGAAGAAGCATAACTTGATGAATGGAAGTTAGGAGTGATGGGGAAAATAAAAAAGGGAGACCTGACTGATTGCAATAATTACAGAGACATAACACTTACGTCAGTCGTTATGAGAATATATAGTATTCTTATTCTATAGCTCAGAGATGATCAACAATGATTTAAAAAATGTAAAAGTTGCACTGACCAAATTTTCATTTTAAGACAGGTTTTACAGCAATGCGTAGAATATAGAAATTACTTTTTGATGCCATTTGTGGACTATGAAAAGCCTTTGGTAGTGCGCACCGTCCAATTTTGTGGAAATTCATGCATTTTTATGGAATTCCTCTTAAATATGTAAATTTGATCAAGTCTGTTCATAAGCATAGCAAGTGCAAAGTTAATGTTAATGGAGTCTTATCAAATGAATTTCCAATGGACAGCAGAGTACCCCAAGGGAATATGTTGTCCCCTATGTTGTTTTTCCTCCTCATGGATTTTGTAATGCATAGAACAGTCGGAGATGGTGGAGAAGGATTGGACTGAATTGGTGATAGGAATCTAACAGACCTAGAGTATGCTGATGATGCTGTCCTTGTTAGCATATCACCACAGGATTTGAAATGCCTGCTTACCAGAATACATGAAATATCACACGAGGTTAGGCTGAAGATAAATAGAAGAAAGACAGATGACGAGAACGGAGTATGCAATGGAAGATGAAATATCATTGAAAGGAGAAAGCATTAATGAGGTAGAATCATTTAAGTATTTAGGAACTATGATATCTAATAAAGGGTCTTTAGATTTAGAGTTTAGTAAAAAATTTAAAAAAGCAAACCAGCCTATTGCTAGGTTAAGTGAAATTTGGAAAGTAAATCGCCTGAAATTACATATAAAAATCAGACTATATATCGGTTTAGTGAGACCGGTGTTACTCTATGGACCAGTGTCATAGAATGACAATGAAACAGTCTTTAATAGATTTAGTAGATTTGAGAACAAATTCCTAAGAAGGATATTGAGAGTTAAACGGCAGGACAGGATTAGAAAAGAAACTATAAGAGAGATTACTCGAGTGCCATATGTGAATGAGATCATGATGAGGGATAGATGGCGATGAATTGGGCATGCTCTTTGCACTCCCCAAAAGAGATTAGTTCACCAAACGTTCAGCTGGGCTCCACAAGACACTAGAAGAGTTAAAAAACCCAGGCTTACATGACTGAGGACTATGAAGTGTGAAGTCGTAGATGATAGAGATGACTGACGAAATCTAACCGAGGCCCTTTGCGTCAATGATATATATATATATATATATATATATATATATATATATATATATATATATATATATATATATATATATATATATATATATATATATATATATATATATATATATATATATTGCCATTCGAAATGACTGATTTTCTTATGGTATTGGACCACATGGAGCTGGAATACTCCCGTGTTATGATTAATTAAACGATTGCAGAATGTCCTCCAGAAGTCTACAGCCTTCTCTTTTATCGATCTGTCCTTTGATATTCCATTTTTCAATCGGAGTACCTAGATTGCAATATTTTAATATTTTGATGTGAAGGCAATACAAAGCAATATAAAACTAAGGTTGGCCAGGGCACCAGCCACCCGTTGAGATACTACCACTAAAGAGTTATGGTGTCTTTTGACTGGCCAGACAGTACTACATTGGATCCTTCTCTCTGGTTACCGTTCACTTTCTCTATGCCTACACATACATTGAATAGTCTGGCATATTCTTTACACATTCTCCTCTGTCCTCATACACCTTACAACACTGAGATTACTAAACAATTATTCTTCATCCAAGGGGCTAACTGCTCCACTGTAATTTTTCAGTTGCTACTTTCCACTTGGTATGGGTAGAAGAGACTCTTTAGCAATGGTAAGCAGCTCTTCTAGGAGAAGGACCCTCCGAAATCTAACTATTGTTCTTTAGTCTTGGGTAGTGCCATAGCCTCTGTGCCATGGTCTTCCACTGTCTTGGGTTAGAGTTCTCTTGCTTGAGGGTACACTCGGGCACACTATTCTATCTTATTTCTCTTCCTCTTGTTTTGTTAAAGTTTATTTAGTTTATATAAGAGATAGTTATTTCAATGTTGTTACTCGTCTTTAAATATTTCATTTTTCCTTGTTTCCTTTCCTCACTGGGGTATTTTCCCTGTTGGAGCTCCTGGTCTTATAGCATCCTGCTTTTCCAACTAGGGTTGTAGCTTAGCAAGTAATAATAATAATAATGATAATAATAATAATTTACAACATTACATAGAAATAATTAATACTGGTATACATAACATTTGTAACAACACAGCTACACCATTGCTATTATAACATTCGACTATCAATACCAATGGGATTTATATAATTCACCATCAGTGTGAAATATTTAGAAGATATTTTTCATAAACTTTCTTTAACCAATACAGGCAATAAGCATCTTCAACATAAAAAAGGTAAATTTTCCACTAAAGAATTATGAATAAATATCTCACAAAGAATATTTCTTAATTGCAAGAGAAAAGCTTCATTTGAAAACAAAACTACACATTATTCTTAAACCTTCACAGTATGCACACAAAAAGTTGCCTGATAGGTGATGCAATTGTAGCTTTAAAATTTTAAAGATATGGGTATCTTTTTTTCATTCAAAACTAAAACTTAATATTGATTATTAGCGATAGGGAAGACAACAGTGAGAAAAAAAAACAACAACAGGAAAATAAACCTTTTGCATGACGTCACGCTTTATAGGGAAAGCAAATTGATTGTCATAGTAAGGAGATGCTGGGTCTTAGATAAATAACAAGAACCATTCTACCTTTTTTAATCTGAGAGTCATCGAGAAAATCTGTTGTAAACTGAATTCCTTAGTGAGGGGGTTGACCATCTCTTCCCCTGTTCCTCATATTGAGTGCACTATATTTGTAAATTTATTTTTCATAGGAGAGGGGATAAGCCGGCGGATATACAGTACATTTATCTTTTAGTAGAGCGGTAGTGCCATAAAAATCGACCATCTTAGTCGGTTCCTCTCTCTCTCTCTCTCTCTCTCTCTCTCTCTCTCTCTCTCTCTCTCTCTCTCTCTCTCTCTCTCTCTCTCTCTCTCTCCTGTGAAATACATGTATATATTTTTTCTAAACGCATTCCCCCTTCTAGGAACGTTAGGACAAAAGGTAGAGTTCTTTTCGTTTCAGTTAATCTTCAAGGATTGGATAACAAGCCAAATTCCCTTTATCTTAACCCAAGCTGACACCAAAACGCACTCGCATCTCAATCAACTGCTGGGCTGTAGCCTGTATTCAAATCACAGACCTTGCAAATACGAGGTAAATGCTTTAACTTTGTTTACAACACTCCTAGCGGCTCCTGTCATTAATAATTTATTATATTCATAACTTAGAAGAAATGAATATAAAAACTCCGTACGCACATGTAGTTCTCTGGAGATGGATTGGGAATTCAATTTATATTAATGATTGGCTGAGTAATTGGCAGTTTGGTGAAATATTAGACGTGTTAGTTCCATTAGACAGGAGGCAACTAATCCTGCGCCACATAATTCTTCCCCTATGTATTAAAGTCAATAAATAATCGCAAAGAGAGCAACTCAATTGAAAATTTTTGGATCAACATAATATTGTACCGTACATGTATCACACACGCTAATACACTGTAACGGTATTTCTGTTTTTTTTTTCTTTTATTATTATCATAATTATCACTCTTCCCTCGCACAGATAACCTTTTTAAGTCTATATGTTCTTGGATTATTGGGTCTGAGTTTTGGTGCCGTTTTTCCTTGAAATGGGTGTTATATAAATTCATGTTCCATTGATATAAAGGTAGAAGCATTCACCCTACTTCTCAGTTATTACCTAACTGGTACATAAGCACATTAGTGACCAACGGTGTGTCCAGCTTCTTCCGCCTTCGTCCTCATTACTGTGTCTTAGTGTTTGATGGTGCTGCCTTCAAACAGTTACATTACTATCAATGCCCCTGAAACTACCGTCCTTCGCCAGCGGTGAAGCATTCGCATGGCTCCAGTGCACTGAAGTCCAGTTTTGCATCAGGGGCATGACTCAGTGAAGCACCAAAGCAGATTACGTTATCTCGGCGATCCCCAGAGACACTTTCCCGGAAATCTCCTATTGGCTGTGCAAGCAAGGGGACAACCCAATAACTTATGACACCCTTAAATCATACCTCCTGGAGCCATTCTTACCCTCCCCAGCCACCCACATAGTGAAGCTTTTTTAGGTCTCTCAACAACCATTGGGGAATAAATAGGCTTCGCTCACCCTCAGGGAAATGACCAGTATCGCTCGCCTGCAACCTGACGCAGACGGCTCTCTTCATAAAGGGAATCTATTTCGTTGCCTTTGGGTACAGAGTCTACCCGAATCTGTATGCACTGCAATCCCCAATGTCCATATTTTGCCCATAAAGGAGCTGATGACTAAAGTTGATGCTCTTATGGACAGCAACTTCAACACCTTCATGTTCTGCATCAATGCCTCCACTCCTGATGAAGTGAACAACTATTCAACATCAACCGAAGCTGATAGGAATGCGGTAGGACAAAGGCGCATACTCCGTCACGTGCCGAAGCAGCAACAAAACCGCCCCCCACCCACCACTTGCTCATGCCCCAAGCAGCGACATCTACAGCCCCTTTCTGATGCACATCGGGCAAATTTATGCTAATATCACTCTAGATTCGGGGCTGCTGTGAGGAAATTTGTGAATGGTTATCAGTGGCCCCCCAAAAAATTGTAAGTAGGCCATTACTTGTCACTAATCTTTTCTTTTTACATGATGCGTGCGATGTTTAGTAGACACGGGTGCTTGCCATTCTCTTCTGCCGAGGCCACTCTTAAGGACACGATGTAGTCTGTCTAAGTCTGCCAACATCCACCTGGTAGCTACCAACAGATCTATGATACTTACCCATGGTTAAGAAGCCCTTACATTATTGTTTGGAAGCGCTAAATATAATTGGAAGTTTCTCGTGGCTGACGTCACATTGCCAATCCTGGGTGCGGACTTCCTCTCAAATTTCCAACTCCTGGTTGATGTCACTCACCATCGGTTTGTCAACTTGGATTCGTACTCCTTGACACTTCTCCAACCCGCCCTCTCAGACCTCGCTCTCCATATCAGCGCACCCATGGATGCCTAGGCCCACCTCCATATCTCATACCCGGAGGTTTTCTGTCCGGAACTTCGTCAAACGCTTATGATCCCTGCTAAACACGGTATTTATCACCATATTAAGATGATGGGACCCCATTGTTCTCCACATTCAGAATTCTGGCAGCGTACTATTTGGCAGCCGCTAAACAAACGTTGGACGAAATTGAAAAAATTGGCCTTTGCCAAAAGGGTTCAAGCCCATGGTCGTCACCCTTACACATCGTCCTGAAAAAAGATGGCTCTCTGCATCCGTGTGGGGATTACAGGCGTCTGAACCGGATCATTAACCCCTCCCAAACATCGTCGACGTGACCTACTTGCACAAAGTGAAGGCTTTCTCCACGTTCCACCTCCGGACGGGGTATTATCAGCTGCCCATGAACCCAGAAGATATCACCAAAACCCCATCACCACCCCCTACGGTAAATACACCTTCAATTACTCCTGTTTTGGCCTTCGTAATGCTGGGGCCACTTTTCAACGTCTTATGGCATCTTAGGGGACTTCCCTTTCTGTGTATGTTATGTGGACGACATACTAGTGCTCTCTTCCTCTAAAGGGGAACACCTCCATCACCTACATATCATGCTTGACTGCCCCAATAGAATGACCTTGGTACAACAAGTATACCACTGGCACCAACGAAGTATCATTCTTAGGGCACCGCATCACTCATGAAAGACTCCACCCCCTCCCTGAGAAAATAGCAGCCGTTCAGAACTTCCTCACGCCCTCAAAATCTCTCTCAAGGGCAAGCAGAAAGACCTGAGGTGGTGTCCTCTTCAAGAAGCGGATTTCTGCAACAAAGAATGCCCTATCAGCTGCTGCTGCTATCACTTTTCCATGCCACATGCACTTCTCCTTCTCTCCACTGATGCCAGCGATGTCGCTATTGGGGCAGTACTCGGGCAGGTCTTCTTCAGTAGAAAACTGTCCAAGGCTGAATCAAGGTACTCTACCTTCGACCACGAATTGCTGGCAGTCCACTTGGCTCTCCATTACTTTTGCTACTTCTTGGAAGGTACACCCTTCGTCATTCGCATAGATCACATGCCTCTGGTGCATGTCTTCACTCGACAGCCCAATGCCTGTTCTGCCCATCAACGCTGACATCTCTCCATCGTGGCTGAATACAATTGTATCCTTCAACACGTTCCTGGGAAAATGAATCCCGTTGCAGATGCTCTGCCAAAAAACATATATGCTGCAATTTAGCTGGGATTGGATTACAACGCCTTTGCGGAAGCCTAACGAAAAGATCCAGAGTACCAAGCATGTACGACATCTTATATATCCCTCTGTTGGGAGAACGTCTAAGTGGAGGACCTAGAACGTGGATATCTTCACCCATGCGTGCCAGGTGTTTGATTTCATTCATGGCCCATTTATTTCCCTCGCACCTTTCTATTGCACAGCTAGTGAAGACAACGTTCATTTGGCATGGCATTATTAAGGATGTTAAGGATTGGATCAACACCTGTACTTCATGCCAATCCTCAAAAGTACATCGATACACGGATTCAGGATTGAGCACCTTTCCTCAACATCAGCGGTGCTTTGCTCACATTCACATTGATGTTGTAGAGTCCCTACCCACATCACAAGGACAGCGTTACATGTTTACTGTCATCGACCGCTTCACTCCTTGGCCTGAAGCCATCCCCATTGAAGTTGTAATGTCCACCTAGTGTTCATCTACCTTACTCTCAGGATGGATAGCAAGATTTGGTTTCCCTGAGCATATTAGTTTGGACAGGGGTACCACTTTCACCTCTCAATTATGGAAATCATTAGCGACCACATACAACTCTGCTGCTAACGAAATGGTTGTAAGGTTTTCACAGTATCCCCAAAGCTTCTTTGATGTCCTGATGCAAGGACTCCAACAGGTTTACTCAGCTTCCCTGGGGCCTCTTGGGACTAAGGACCAATCTTAAGGACACCCTGGATGTCCTGGCAGCTGAAATGTTGTATGGCGACCCGTTGGTCATTTCTGCCAAATTTTTCTGTCAACAACCTCCTCCGACAATCTCCAGTACCTACGTCATGTTGTGGGAAAATTTAATCCATGATGCCAGACTTACAATCCCCCAGCAAAGCAACATATACCGACAGATTTGCACAAGGCCTCAGACATTTTCCTGCGCAATGACGCCAGCAAGCCACCTTTAACACTCACTTAAAGGGGTCCTTCCCTAGTGATCCGTTGAATAATGAAGGCCTTCTTACTGAATGTTTGTGGCAAAGAAGACTGGGTCTCCATTGATCGCCTTGAACCTGCGTATCTCCTGCAAGATTGCCTACCTACAGTCCACCTCTCTAGAGCAGGGCGCCCCATTTTACATGTATATCTTATTTAGGGGGACAGCCATGTACCGCACATGTATCACACACTCTCGTAAGTATATTATCCTTATGGCTTTCCCCTCGCACTGATAACCTGTTTAAGCCTGTATGTTCTTGCATCATTCTGTTTCAATTTTTTTACTGTTCTTCCTTGGAACGGATTGTATATAAACTCATGCTCCGCTTCTCTGTTATTACCTAACTAGTGCTTAACTGCAAGCTTCACGAGAACGTTTATCTTCACGGTAAAATGTATTCTAATAAGTGCAAAACTAAATTACATTGATCGATAGATATAAAGAAAGTATAAGTATTTGAGGAAAATCATAGTTTGATATAATATTTTTACAATTAGTTATTAATGTGTTAATTTGATATTATAGTGAATTTCGAATACAAGAGACTAAAAATGAGTTAAAACATTATAAACACCAGTACCAGATGAAATGAGAAGCACATCAACATGAAGTTCAAATGTATTGAAATTTTGTCAATTTTTGTAAAATTTGGAGTTTTCTGAAGTTTAATTGTAATTGAAAAATAGATAAACTAATTTCTAAATGGGAGGTACAAGATCATGCCTAAAGTATTTAATAAAGGAGAAAAGTTTCAATGAGATTATAAAGGATCAAGAAGGGTAACAATCGAAGCCAAAACTACTTATTGATTATCCTAATGACAGAAATACATGTCACCATTTTACTTACTTTGACGGCTTCTTTTCGGTCTCATACAGCAGTGGAACCCTACTCTCTACACGACCTCCACTGTCATTTTATCTAGTTCGTTCAGAGTATTCAATATTTCATATCAAGTATTACTCATTTACTGTCAAGTCGTCACTGTCAAACAACTCAAAGAATAAGATAGTCTTTATTTTCCTCTTGAAAGACTTAATGTCTTCAATCATTCGGATGTCGGGGCCGCATATGTAAAGGCTTTGGATCCTACAGTAGACATATATCTAAGTTCCAATAGTTTGAAACCATCTGTAACTATTCTCGTGTCAACACGATTTGTTGGTTACGCAATATTCAAAAATTCTCTGGTTTATTCTGGACGTCCTGTTCTGATAACTTGGTGGGTTCCAGTGTAAATCAATTAGTATAGGGGTGATCCTTTCTAAAGGTGGGACACCTTTTATTTGTCTTGCTCATCTGTTTATTATGTTTTGTAATATCTTAAGTTATACTTTTGATAAATTGTAATACATGGAGTTGCAGTGGTCAATCCTGGCAATAACTCAGTTTATCACAAGTTTCTTTACAGAGTTTTCATCCTGGTACTCTTTTATCAAAGTAATATTTCTTAGATGATAGCCAGCAGTTTTTACTACATTATCTATTTGGCCATTGAGAGACAAGTTGCAGTCAAGGAATACACCTAGATCACGAACTTTACTGAATATCGGCACTGAAGCATTATCTATGTTCATTTTAGTATCACCCAAGCTTCTCACAGTGTTCCTCTTTCCCACCACCATGAACTAAGTTTTGTTCTCATTTGATTTTAGTTGTTTAATTGCCCTCCATTCTCTAACACTGTCAAGGATTCGGTTTAGAGTTTCAGTAGTGTCATGTATATCATTTATGGAGAAGTAAAATTGTGTCATCTGCAAATACTGTAGTTTTAGCCTCACACCATGCCTTTCTAGTATTTTCGATAGACAGATAGTATAGATGCAGAATAAGATTGGACCAAGTACACTCCCCTGGGTTACCCCTCAGTTTATATAATTAATAAGTTTTTCCAGTTTACATACAATAATTTCTGCCAACCAAGTAGTCTTTTAGTTATTCGAAAGCTTGATCTTCAACGACGATGCACCGTAGATTATTTAGTAGCAGTAATATTAGAATACCATATTTATTTTAATCCATTATTTCCAGCATATCATTTACAAGAGAGCAGATGGCTGTCTCCGTAGAGTATAGTTTTCTGTAAGCAGATTGGTTGTCAGGCAAAGCTTCTATTACTTCTAAATGACTGACTAGTTGTTCAAGAATTGCGTATTTTAGCACTTTTGAAACAGAGGATAGACTCGAAATCTGTCTATATGAGCTTAATTCCTGGTAATCCAGAGCACTTTTCAGAACTGGTATGACTATAGCCTTTTTCTCATATTTGGGAAACATACATTCATCAGTACTTGCATTTGCTATTTTCATTACTATTTCGGCTAGACTAGAAAAGTTTCTCTCTCCACTTACTTCAGATATTGGCATAGGATCGATCGCGCAGTTTGTTTCCTTTGCGCTCTTGATAATCTTGCTGATGTCATCTTGTGTTATATCTCATTAATTTAATCTCTGTATCAGGGTTATTATCAATCTGATGTTGAATATTTACAAAGGACCTGGTTATATTTTCAATTTTATTAAAAAAAAAAAAAAAAAAAAAAATATTTGCTAGTTCCCGGTCACTGTATCCATCAGGTACCTTTTTTTCGTTTACATTTGCCCTTATACCATTTAGGACACGATATAATTTATTTATGTCTGTTGCTGCTTTGCTGATCTTTCTCTTATAGTATTCATTTTTTTCCCTTCTTAGTAGGTAGTTGTATTGACACAGAGCTGTTTTGTATTCTACCCAAGTACTTACAGTTTCCTACCGATTTCACTTTCTTTCATTACGCCCTTTTCCCCTCTTTTTTCACTAATGTCTCTCCATCAAAGCAAGGAGATTGGTCTTTAACTGTTATAGTCTTTTCCATCAGTGGGCATTTGGTATCATATTATTTTACGCACTGGGGAGAAAGTACATTCTTTTCAACATTTATATAAGATACAATGTTATTCATTACATCACTCAAAACTAGGTCCAACGTATGCCCAGTTAAAGTAGTTGTACAGTCAACATTATTCACTAATCGATATGATTTTACTTACTCACTAAATGCCAAAATGTCAGGATTTGATGCATCATCCATCCAAAAGTTGAAGTCCTCACAAATAAATAATTCAGTTTTCTCCATGATAATCATCTTAATGAATGCACCGAATTCCTCATAGGAAATACTAATATTTGTATTGAGAGAAGTAATACAATAAATTTAAACTTGGGATTATTTACTATTAATGGTTTATATCAAGAGGAATATGATCACAGTTAGCGTTCAACAGCTATGAAATTATAAGAGAAGAAAAAATGAGATGCATTCACCTATATTTCGTATAAAGGTGATACTCTAATTTACTCCCTCGTCCACCCAACCACATATATACCGTTGCAATGATAGTAAAATGGAATCCACTAACAACTATCATTCGATAACAATTATCTTAATTTACATTTTTAAAAGAGATCCTACTTAACCAAATCGAGACAGCCCAAAATACCCGAATTTCCACACCCACATAATTGTATTGGCCACGGCATGAGTCAACAAAATATCTCGTTGTGTGAGTAGCTGAGAGTGCCCAAGGACAGAATCAAATTTGCAGTGGCGGCTTCGGCAACATTCAGATTTGCTGGTGGCGAGATAACCCTCTGTCCTCTCTCCCTGGTGACTGAAGGGATTTCAGGCAAAGGAAAAGGGGGATCATGAGAAGCTGTAAAACAAATGTGGAAACCAGAAAAGGGTTACGGAAAAACGGAAAAACCAGACCTTTTCAATAAAAGATGAGCTTTATTGGATTGCCATCATTTTGTTTTCCGTCCCATCTCACTGACTTCGAAGAGGATATGTCAAAAGGGCAAAGAATATCCGTTAGTCAGGCTTTGTCAAGGTATAGCTGCCAGCTAAATTTCCGTGTTATTAGACAATCAGATTGCTATAATGATTAACATGAAAGAAATTCATTTATTTAATTTGAATTTGGAGGAAATTTGATTAACGTTCAAATGTAGCGAAAAACATAGCTCACTTGAATTACACCATATTTCTAAAACGATAGTACTGTCATCATTCATTATTATATCCACAGAGAAAATATTGCAATCTGAAACTCATAGAACGAGTGCTATAGCATTAGCAATAAATTTAATGATCTTTTACATATAATTAATTAAAATTGGAATTGCAAAATCAACCACTTTAATGGTCATTTCCATAAAACTATTGCGTGTGTACCTTTGGATTATTTAAATAAACATTATAAAGAACAAGTCGGTCTCCTTATACTAATGAGTTACTTTGTTCCAAATTTTGCATAATGACTAACAGGGAGGCAGACTTTGAGAAAATATATTGTACAAACTTTACCAGATTAATTTAAAATAGATAAGGTTCATTGATCAATATTAACGGAAAAACTTCGTCTTTCAACCTTCTTATGTCTTCAAGCAAATTTTTTATCTATGTAAGGAAAAAACGACACTATATCACGCTTAATTGTAAACGTACTATTTCTTTAGAGGTAAGTTGCATGCGTAATAAACTTCAAGTGTTGTAATTCTATCCATACTCCGGACCGTTTAAAGATGGATACTGAACCTACGATTTAAAGGGAAGTTCAGTTACAATATAAGGATTATACAAAAGTTATGTCGTTTTTTTTTTAATCTCTTTCAACAGACTGGCGCTATCTCTGCAATTTACTCGAGATGATCTTTATATAGCTTAACTTGTATTTTGCAGTTTATTTTACCTGGTTCTATAATAAAATATCTATCTTCATCCGGAAAAGCGCATTACTTTTCTTACCTGTTCCAGGAAAAAGTAAAAACTTAACTCTATACCATTTTATGAACTTGAGACAAATCAAAATTGTATTATTAAACTTATTTCTGAGTACTTTTCACATGGATTACTGGGAACCCTATTTATAGGCAAGCATTTTTTTTCCAACATTTTCAGGAATTTTAATGGTATGGTATGAAGCGATAAAACACCAAATTCCAGCTTTATTAAGTGGTTTTTAGCTTTTCAACTTCCTCCTCAACTTTTAACGAAAACTATGGTGGTTCATTTTGATTTCCTTGGGTTTCTTGGGAAATAACAAAAAAAAAATTTATCAGCTTCATTACCAACAACTTCCTTGTAAATACCTCCTTGCCTCATAAATACACACGTACGTCTATTCTTCATGAATTGCCTACTTTGTCTTACCAGCTTTCAGCATCAGCTCACTTCCAATATTTCGTAATTTGATTACTTGCTGTGCATATTGGGAAAATACTTTGAACGAAACTTGGAGTAATTCAGAGAATTGCTCGAAAATATACAGAATAAAATACTCTTTTAGATTTAAACTACAATATCGAAAAGGGAGACAATTTTAGATTTATTTCACAAATATCTATCCTTACAAAAATCATGTTCAAATATCTAGGAAGGCAATTATTAACCAAAGTGAATGACTCAGAACTGTCTCATCTGCAGCTTAATTAAATTTCAGACTTTTATCTGCATTTTGAGTGAGTGAATCACTTCCTTTAGCAATTCTTCAACTACATGTACAGGTTCAGTGTTCACTATCCACGGATACTGTCATGAAACTGTGGGATTAAAGAAAATTATTTTCATTAGTCTTTCATTTCTTTCACAACGCTTTTAGACTTGTCTTTATTCAATAATTTTCATTCCCTTTTGCTTGAATATATTTCTATTATTAATCGAAAAAAAAAACGGTTAAAGTGATGAGGCCTCTTCCTTTTTCTTTAATTAACCTGGTGTAGTTTCATCTTTAAAAAGAAATAACTTTTTGAAATTAATGTGCAAGTAATAATATCATACATAAATTTGCTTGGAAATATGGCATGAGAGAAAATATGTTAAGAAATATTGGATGAGATAAACAACACCCGAATGAATAGGTAAAACAAAATGATTGCAAAAGGAATAAGGAAAGAAAGATTATTATGAGAAAGTAATTTTAGAGTAATAGGGGAAAAAATGAGACAGTAGACACAGACACCACCACAATAAAAGCAAGGCATATCAAACATACAAGAAAAAGTTTAAAATTTAGAATAACAAAATATGCAATAAAAGATAGTACACCAGACAAGACATCGAGGAGTACCTAATGCATAAATGAAAAAAGGAATAAGAAAAATTGGGGTGACCCGGAATTCATCACACCATTAGGGCAATAGCTGCTCTGTTGCGCTTCCTTCCCATTTGTGTATGTGAACACCTTCACTTTCCAATCTACTTCCACAATGAGGGCGATTGATTATTCGCTGGTGCAGGACCTTTGTAAGATGAGAATGATAAATGAGCAGAGGAACTCTTCCGGCGTTGTACGAGAATGAACGTCTTCCCCTGACATGCTAGAATGAAGATGGATGGAACAAAAGTAGGCCAGCTCGATTAGTACCGATTCTCTATTGGCATTCTTGTCTTTTTCGGAGACAATGGGATTTTATTACAAAGATAACAAAACGCACTTATCTTTGTAGGCATTCCTGAGTTATTATTCACCTTTCAAATTGAATTTTTGTGTGCAAAAATTTATAATTTCATATTGCCAAAAACTAAATCATATATCTTTATTTAAAGGTCCTTATGACTCGAAGAGTCTTCAAATTGCACATTTTTTTTCTTCACAAAATAAGGCTAGGACAATCATTACTTTGCAATCGTTTCCCATAATGGACTCATAGCATTTAGCACACATTCATTCAGTTGAGAATAGTTGATAAATTTCAAAGAAACTAACAAAGATTAAAAAAAAAATATATGTAAATATCTTCACTTTTAACTGTTGCTTGGATAAAAAAATGTATGTAAGAAATGAGATAATTGAATAATGGCAAAGAACTTTTAAATGAAGAAAACATAATTGCTATAAGCAATCAACAGATCTAGAAAATATTTGTGAATTAGAAACATAGAGTAGAATATGAATTATGAAAACATTAGACTTATTCTTAACAAAATAAAAATGGAATGCTAAGTCAATCACAAAATAGACAAGCAAATTTAGCAGCACGCAGCGTTATGTATATAAATCTTATAATCTTTTAGGAACAGGTTGAATAAACCTGAATTGTTGAATGATGCCCGGATATATTTCAAAATGAGTTCAAAATACAGTGAATCCCAAAGTATCTAAGTCTTAATTTTTTTGCAAGATAGAAAAATAGCGATGAACAACTTAAGTTAAAAAACAAAGAAAAATAAAACAGGATATATATTTTCCTTTTGAATCTATTTTCTATTTCAACATGGAATAAGTTCCTATTACAAGGAAATCCGGTAAAACATGTTACTCGCACAAAAAAAAAAATATCAACAAATACATGTCTATTCATTCCTGAAATATAATCAAATAAATTATTTTTGAAATGTGATGAACAAAGTGAAACTTTGAACTAATATAATAAAACACATTTTCTGTCATAGACCGGTATCCTAAAAAAAAAAAAAAAAGTCCAAGAGACATGAGAATCAGAACAACGGCACTAGAACTATTTCTTAACGGGAGAAAATAAGATTGATTTAGTCCTGTAAAGGTGGGTACACACACGCAAACCGAACCTTGTATGCGTAACTGTGTTACGCATATACGGTTACAAGGTGTTAAAATGTTGAGGACGAACCATAACCGCGTTAAGCACGTAACTTCATTGAAATCCACTGCGATCATCAGTCTGTCCGGGTTGTTTACCGACGATGGCCACCATGCAAGTAGCAGCTGCCGTGTATATTTATATACATTATTTAACGGAAATGAAGCGAAATAAAAGAAGATGGTGGCAATCAAGGTTATATACTAGAAGGGTAGAATACAGTGGTCGGGAATTACTCGCTGACATGAGATTCCAAGAAGTTTCTGGCCACTACAAAAATTTCACCAGAATGTCTTCGACAGATTTTGAAAATATTATAAAACTGGTAGGACATAAAATTATGAAAAATTACACACATATGAGAGGAGCTATTAGGACTACTATGGACGGCCTTATTCATAGTCGGTGTCAAATTCAGCCACCTCTGTTGATACGCGTGCAATACAGGTCCCGTCCACACGTTGCGTAACGTGCAAAGAGACCTCCCTTTGATTCGGGGCCCAAAAACCGACAATTGCCGGGACGGAGGGCGAACCGAGCCTCGAACCTCGCGGGCTCGGGGTTCGGGTTCGATGAACCGTCCACACTTGCGTTTTTGTTACAAGAATTGGTTACAATACAAGGTTCGATTCGCATGTGTGTACCCGCCTTTACCTATCTTTTAAACTTAAGTAACAAATAACCACCAATGTCATGAAGGCTTTTTTGCACACCAGTGTATGTAAATACCATTAGTGATATGTGTAAAATTCTATCTTCTGTAACTGGCATTAGTAATCTGAGGCTTTACATTATTTGTGGCCTTACTTTCAATTATTCCTGCTTTGGTCTCTGTAATGTAAAGACAATTTTTCAACGGCCCATAAATAGCTCACCTTTTGCATACGTTAGATACTAAGGAAACGGAATTATTTGATCATCGCATCACTCCTGAGGGCATTCAACCCTTCCCTCGAAAGGTATTTGCAGTACAGAAGCTCTTCCACCTTCGACCGCCATAGATATGCAGGAGTTCTTGGGTATGGTGAACTATTAGCACTTGTTCTTGACAGCCATTACTATCACTCTAGGACCCCTCTATAACTCACTCCTGGGCAAGCCAAAAAACCTGAAGAGAGAATCCTATCAACTGATATTCCTCTTACTTTTCCTGTGCCGACTGGCCCCTTCCAACTTTCCACTGATGGCAGTAACATCGCTGTAGGGGTGGTGCTTGAACAAATGATGAAAGGAACTTCCTGGCCCTTGGCTTTCTTCAGTAGAAAGCTTTCCCAAGTTAAATATAGCTACTTTACCCTCGTACACGAACTACTGGCGGTGTAATTGGCTGTCCGTCACTTCTGCCACTTATTCGAGGGTATGTTCTTCGTCACTCGCCTGAACCCAATGCCCGCTGTACATGCCTTCACTGAACAGTGCAGCAGCTTGTCCACCCATCAATGCCCATATCTCTTTGTCATTTGTGAGTACAACTGTACCATTCACCACATTCCTAGTAAGCTGAATCTCGTCACCAACAACCTTCCCAGAAACACACTGGCCGCTGTCTACATGGGAATGAATTACAAAGCCTTGGCATAAGCCCAACGAAAGGATCTCAAGTACCAAACACACATACATACATATATATATATATATATATATATATATATATATATATATATATATATATATATATATACAGTTTATATATATATATATATATATATATATATATATATATATATATATATATATATACACTTACACACACACATATATATATATATATATATATATATATATATATATATATATATATATATATATATATATATTATATATGGATAAATATCAACACAACATCGTGGTCAAATAGAAATAAATTTCTAGCTCATACTTGGGATCGAACGCTAGCCCCTTCTAATGAAAGGCCAGGTCGATTCCAACCATGCCACGAGAGGCTATAGAAAAAGTCGGAACCTAACTGCAAATCTGCGGTTCAGGATTTACCTGGCGAGACATCAGTCTCTTACCAGCGAGTTTTCCCCGACTTCCCGGCCCACCACGTGACACAATTGATAGTAATTCATTCAAATTACCCCTAATTAGTCAATATGGATAAATATCAACACAACATCGTGCTCAAATAGAAATAAATTTCTAGCTCATACTTGGGATCGAACGCTAGCCTTCGTGGCATGGTTGGAATCGACCTGGCCTTTCATTAGAAGGGACTAGCGTTCGATCCCAAGCATGAGCTAGAAATTTATATATATATATATATATATATATATATATATATATATATATATATATATATATATATATATATATATATATATATCATGAATCTATAAAATCATGTAGAAGATCTTGGAGTGTCGGGGAGAGAGAGAGAGAGAGAGAGAGAGAGAGAGAGAGAGAGAGAGAGAGAGAGAGAGAGAGAGAGAGCAAATTGTTTGAGTTTACTCTATTTAATGACGTAATCTATCAGCACAAAAACTTCTTTCTAGACATTTATGCATATAAAAATTTTGTTTATCATTATTATGCAATGTATTTAGAAGATATGATTGTATTAGGTTTCCAAAATTACTATTATATTACTATAAAATGCTAAGCTACAACCCTAGTTGGAAAAGCAGGATGCTATAAGCCCAGGGGCCCCAACAGGGAAAATAGCCCAGTGAGGAAAGGAAATAAGGAAATAAGGAAAAATAGAACATTTTAGGAATAGTAACAATATTAAAATAAATATTTCCTATTTAAACTATAAAAACTTTAACAGAACAAGAGGAAGAGAAACTAGATAGAAAAGTGTGCCCAAGTGTACCCTCAAGCAAGAGAACTCTAACCCAAGGCAGTGTAAGACCATGGTACAGAGGCTATGGCACTACCCAAGAATAGAGAACAATGGTTTGATTTTGGAGTGTCCTTCTCCTAGAAGAGCTGCTTACCATAGCTGAAGAGTCTCTTCTACCCTTACCAAGCGGAAAGTAGCCACTGAACATTTACAGTGCAGTAGTTAACCCCTTGGGTGAAGAAGAATTGTCTAGTAATCACAGTGTTGTCAGGTGTATGAGGACAGGAGAATCTGTAAAGGATAGGCCAGACTATTCGGTGTCTGTGTAGGCAAAGGGAAAGAACCGTAACTAGAGAGAAGGGTCCTATGTAGTACTGTCTGGCCAGTCAAAGGACCCCATAACTCTCTAGCGGTAGTATCTCAACGGGCGGCTGGTGCCCAAGCCAACCTACTACCTGCAACATAATTATTTTTTAAATGCTAGATTGACTGCTAAAAAAAAAAAGTTTTTTAGGTTTCAGTAATTCATAGATTGCAACATTTCGTAATACGTAAGGATACGTTACTGGATGCGACGTGTCAGTCTTTAAACCCTAAGCCATTGCCTTATTTTTTTATTTTTTTTTTTTATTTTTGTAAGCTTTGCCGTCTCACGTGATCTTGGCTTAGAATGGTTATCATTGTCATTTTGTTAGATTCAAATGCTTATTCAAATGATGGGCGATTTTAAGGGGGGGAAAAAATAGATGTAATTAGCGAGATCTTTGTGGGCTTTTGGAGGATTTGCTTCCTTAAGGATCCATATACCAACATTTGTCTAGCTCAATATAGTTAGATAATTATAATTTGTAGTTCTCTATATATCTTAAATTCTCTGTAGGAAAATTTACCTGTTTGCTTTAAAATCCACCAAGATATTTTCGTTAACTGGAATAATGATAAAGGAATGGTATTATTATTGTATAAAAAATCTGAGTAATATCACTTATTCAAGGAGGCATGCTTCACAATGCTTTTTTTTTAACAAATATCTTGTCTTGGCTTCACACAAATATAAAATAGTTCCAGGTTGGAATGGTAAAGTGGAGGTGTTTCATGCTGACACTTGGTAGAGATTTCTTTTCTGGGAGGATAGTGAGAAGCTAAGAACCAAAATTGACGGTCTAAGAGGCGGAAGGGCATTTATTTTAAAGATGATGAGAATGTTTGTTAAATAACTAAATAAAGAATGATAAAAAGGAACACAAGTGTTAAATAATGAAACAGAGGAACATGAATGTTAAAGAATAAAGACCTATAGAATGAAAGAAAGGAGCACAAATGTTAAAGAATTAAGACCTAACATAACATGTCAGGGAATAAATGAAGAAGCTCGGCAAATAAAATCTAAAGAGTGAGAGAAATATTTAGGGTATCTGAGGGTATCACTCCTCAGCTGTATGATTTAGTGATTAAAAGGACAATCAAGCATTTATTTCCGAGATATTTTAATATTTGGTTTTTCCCTTTCCCCACTTACGGTATCAGCTGTAGAAAATGTGGTTTAATTACTGCCCTGATAGGCTGAGGAGCTGGTATGGATAACTATTGCTCGAAAAATCCGAACCAGAGCTTCACGGATAATAATGTACTTTTCGCTCGTTTAAGCGCCCATCTACCCGGAGTAATTAACCCGGTCAAAACCCACATCCAGCACCACATAGCTGTGATAAATCGTACACTTAATCACTGTAAATAGGGACTACCATACAGAGTTAAGCCTATTTGAATCAAGATTATAAGATCTTTGTGCATAAAACTGATGAGAAGTTAGCATGATCTTCAAGCTGTGTAATTTTTCAAGATACAGCTACTAGAAATTATATAATCATTCATAACTTGCAATCAGGATATTTTCTTGAAGAATTATATAGTGCATATGCCCTCTCCATATGTATTCTTTTCTGGCAAATTAGAGGAGAATACACTTTGAGAAAATAAGTATATCATAGTTTTTGACAACATTTCGAAAACTTTCGTCGATCTGGGACTAAATAGCTTTTTTGATATGATTTTGTCAATCAAATAAATTCCTTAAAGGTTTTTCCAGAATGTGAAAGCGTCCTTATTTACCTCACTATAACTTATTTTCGATACGAAATAAATTCTGAATGTATTCAAGTTGCTATGCAGTCATCAGTATCTATTGTATCTTTCATCGTTTATCTATTATGCAAAGCTAATACTTAAATTACGTTACTTATCAACCTTCCAACAAAAGCAGCTACTTTATTCTATTTCTACTATCTTTTACAAATCACCCATTAATGAATTAGGTTAGCCAAAATTGCTAGAACATTAACGGTTATCAAATAATATTTAGGCAACGATAAAATATTTCACAGGCTGTATCAAGAATATGCAATTAACCTGTCTTCACAACCCCTGAAACATACATGATTTTCCTATTTACTCAGTGTCGGACTGGCCGGTGCAGGGGGGCGAAGGGGACCCCCCCCCTTCCCTGGAAAGTGTCTTTTTGGTTCCTCTTATGGAAAAGTAGCAATTGATATATACTGTATATATATGTATATATATATATATATATATATATATATATATATATATATATATATATATATATATATATATATATATATATATATATATATATGTATGTATATGTATATATATATATAAGTATATATATATATATATATATATATATATATATATATATATATATATATATATATATATATATATATATATTTGTGTGTTCGTTTTGTATTTACAGTGGATAATTGAGATGTCAAATGATAACAATGAAATTTGGCAACTTGATTTGTAACATTCGTATACTTCTGCTAACAAAGACAGCCCTTTACTGTCCTCGATTCGCTAAGATTGGAGAATGCTCCGCTCATTTCGTATTACTTGTAAGAAGAGCAACACCTTGTCTGTTTTGTCATGGGAACACAAGAGACATCTGACATGCTGCCTTAATTTCGGATGGATAGCAAGATTCGGCATATTACCCACAATAAGGGTACTACTATCAACTCTCAACTGTGGACATTATT
>NC_090746.1:44139234-44174234 GCF_036898095.1 Palaemon carinicauda | reverse complement strand
ATTATTTATTGTTAATTTGTTCTCTTCATTTATTTATTTCCTTTTTTCCTTTCCTCACTGGGCTATTTTTCCCTATTGGAGCCCCTGGGCTTATAGCATCTTGCTTTTCCAACTAGGGTTGTAGCTTGGATAGTAATAATAATAATAATAATAATAATAATAATAATAATAATAATAATAAACAGTGCTAACAGATTTAGCTTAGCCACTCATGGTCTTTTCATTCATTCATCGGGTAAACACACGGGGGGGGGGGGGGGGGGGGGGGGGGCGGTTATTAAAACCAGAGTCAACACCGAAGTACTCAATTCAATAAACTATGTGTCAGAAGTAAGGTTTTTCCAGTCTAGTGCATTCCGATATCATTGCCATGGTGAACTGCCAGATTAAAAATTGAGATAAAGAAAGCACCATTGAAGCATTTTATTTGCTACATTTAAGAAGAACTGCAAGTAGAACCCTAGTAACAATTTTACATGAATTGTATGATGGCTACGAATCAGACATTATAAATGATAGTACACTAGAATAGACCCCAACAGTTTCGACAATATTCTTAATCATAGCACAACTACTTTATAATCATGCATATAACATTTTATATGATACAAGACCAAATAGATTATCTGCCAGGTGTCATAAAGTAATTTTGTTACCTCTAGAATTGTGTGCCTGCTATTGTCATCGTTTTTACGAATGCTTGATCACGGCAGTGAAGTAAGTTTGCCCTTGTGTTCTGGCTTCTGACGTCATCTGTCCATTGCCGCTTCCTATTGTGTTCTAGTATGGAATTTGCATGTCGGGCACTGTCCGGTAGTGAGGACGCACCCTTAGGCTAGCAAGAATTTTATGAGTATGGATCATGTTGTAAGAGGAATAGGGAGATAAATATACAGTGAAACTGTATAGAGAAAACTCACAAGTGATAGGTAAAAGACGTGGAATAGTTTCTGATTCATTATTTATTACTGCTGGGACCATCTGAGAAAGTAGCACTTTACTTTTCATGAACTAATTTTGTTTACCAAAAGATCTCCATGCTATGCTCATCCTTCTTTTAATTTTGGCCTCATGTCCTTGGGGAACATAATTATGCAATATAATTTACTAACTCTATAGGTTCTTCCATAACCTTTATTTGTTGTCTCTTAGAATTTCCATTGAACATAATCAGAGTTTTACTCATATTCATTTTCGGTCCTATGTTTCTTCATTTTCCATCCAGATCTTTGTATCCTCTTTAGCAATTCCTCCCATGATGCACTAAATAAAACTATGTCATATGCAAAAATGTTGTCATGTTAATTCCTACATCCCCCCCCCACCCCCCACCGGACACGATATGCATAATTCAAAAGAGATGCGGTCTCCCTATCTAACTACTTTTCTCAATCATGATTTACGCTATCTTTATGTAGAATTAGGGTGGTTGTACTTAACGTATAGATATTTTCAACAGTTCTAACATAAGACTCTTCTATTACTTGTCTTTAAAGGGTTTTCATAACTGATAAAATTTTTGACAGAATAAAAAGGTTTCCCATAGTCTAAAAAGGTAATACATGTTGGTTTTTCACACTTGATTTTATCCATTAACTAGTTAACTACATGGTCAGTCGTTGAATACCCACTTCTAAAACTCATATGTCCTGCCAATGTCTACTTCTTTTTCTTATATGCTTACAAAATATCTTCTACATTAGTTTGCTCTCATGTCGTTTTTACACTTTTATTGTTTCTTTTTGTTTATACTATCTTTATTCTTCCCATAGATTTTTGAGTTGTAAATAGCTTATGCTCTAAGTCTTTTGTAAGGCTCTAAGTTTCTAATTCATAAGTTATTACAGCTGGGAATATCTGATGAAATATATTTTTTTATAGAGAAAGTGGCATTTTACTTTTCATAATCATTTTGCTAACCAAAAGCTCTACATACTATGCTTATTCTTCTTTTAATTAATTTTGGCCTCATGTCCTTAGGAACCATATGTACCCATATTCGTTTACTATCTCTATAGGTTCTTCCATAACCCTTATTTGTTGTCTCTCAGAATTTTCATTGTACAATATCCTAGTTTTACTCATATTCATTTTTCCGCCCTACATTTCATCATTTTATATTTAAATCTTTTTATCCTTTATTGCAATTCCTCCCATGATTCAATAAATAGAACTAGGTCATCTGCAAAAAAAAAAAAAAAAAAAAAATGTAATGTTAATTCTTACATTTTCCCCATCTAAATTCTTAAAAATATCTTCTAGACACGCTCTGCATAATTTAAGAGATGCAGTCTCCATATCTAACGCCTTTCTCAATAAGAATTTATACGATATTTAAGTAGATATATGGTGGCTGTACTTCCCATATAGATATCATCAATAGTTCTAACATAAGATTTTTCTATTCCTTGTCTTTAAAGGGTTTTCATAACTGCTAAAGTTTTTAACAGAATCAAAAGACTTTTCATTGTCTAAAAAGGTCATACATGTTGGTTTTTACACAAACTGTTTAACTACATGGATACGGTCAATTGTTGAAGACCCACTTTTAACTTGCCTGCTCTCGTGGTAGATTGAAGCCTAACTGTCTGCGTCTTTTTATTCACCTAATATGATCTTTGTAAATATTTTACATTTTACCGTTAGTGAACTCATTGGACAGTTATTTTCCGGGTGTTTTGTGTCTCCCTTTTGTGAATTAGCGTAAAGATAAAGTTTTTCTAATCTGTTAGTATAAATAATTCTTGCAGATATTTTGCGAAAAGTTCAAGTTTTATTCCGATGAAATCTCTCTCTCTCTCTCTCTCTCTCTCTCTCTCTCTCTCTCTCTCTCTCTCTCTCTCTCTCTCTCTCTAATATATATATATATATATATATATATATATATATATATATATATATATATATATATATATATATATATATATATATATATATATGTATATATGTATAAATATATATATATATATATATATATATATATATATATATATATATATATATATATATATGCATATATATACACATATAATGTATATACATATATATATATATATATATATATATATATATATATATATATATATATATATATATATATATATATATATATATATATTTTTATATATATACACATACATAAATATATATATATATATATATATATATATATATATATATATATATATATATATATATATATATATATATATATATATGATGTCCAATATTCTAATAAAGTCGATAAAGACAAATTATTTTCCATATAATGCTGCAGTAAATTTCAGCCGCCCCATCTCCCCCCCCCAAAGGTATATATATATATATATATATATATATATATATATATATATATATATATATATATATATATATATATATATATACATATATATATATATATATATATATATATATATATATATATATATATATATATATATATATCATCGTCAGATGTAAATATAAGTATCATTCGGTTTTTTAATGTTAATTTATAATCCTTTGGTGTACATATTCATGTTGATTTCCTGTTGTTTACTTTTCTGAATTTATTTCGACATGACCATTTTACGGAAATTAAACCATGTGTTGGAAGACTTGTCAAGTCACAATAAAATTTTCGAGTAAGTAAGATCAATTTTCAGAAAACTGATATGGCTGTTTTATCGGTTTGCTTTTTCTGTTTAGTATATAAGGCAAAACCCTTATTTGTTTAAAGTATAAATTTATATGGGATTACAATCTAATTGGTTTGTTGCTCAATATCTTTTTAATATTGAAATGTGACATGATTAACAAATGTACGTGGCATGAAAACTCCATGATTCTATAATTGTTCAATAAGTTTACCGGTTCTAGATATAACATCTGTTGCAAACAAAGCTGAAGTTTCAATTGGTAAGGTATATTGCTTCTATAAGATATTAGTACACAAGACAGAATGAGAACTTAAAAAAAAAAAAATCTTTAAAATATAGAAAATAGCCTTTTCTTTTCAGAAATGTCTAATATGAAGATATTAAAAAGTGTTCATGATATAAAGCTTGGAATTCACGAAAAAGTTGAAACTTTAATAAACTAAAACAATAATCAAAATCTTCCGTTCAATAGTTGCTACAAGAAGAAAGTAGTAAAAGAGATGTGGAAGGCTGAAATCATCCATCTGTCTGTCTGTCTGTCTGTCTCTCTCTCTCTCTCTCTCTCTCTCTCTCTCTCTCTCTCTCTCTCTCTCTCTCTCTCTCTCTCCCCAAGGGGTAAACATTCATTATATATGAGCTGGAAATGAGATTGTGTTTCTGATTTGAATCATGTTGGGAAAATGGAGATTAACTAAAATTCGATGAGTTAAGAGTTGATGTTAGTTGATAGTTAAACGGAAGGATGCAGGCGCTCTAATAATTAAAGATATAACTCAAGAGGTAGTCAGCTGATGAAGTTTCCCGAGAATGTATAGTTATGTATCAAAAGTAATTATAGAGAGTACTGCTGAAATTTTTTATTTATATTATCGGGATGCTAAGGAAAAGAGGGTTTCAGATACATGAAAAATCGCTCTAAAATAGCTTAAACTTGTATCATCTGCTTCGGTTAGGTTCCCCCGCCCCCCTCCCTTTTTGAACTTGCTGGATTTGCGCTTGCAGCTCGTGTTTAAAATACCTAGAGGAGATATATAAACTTTCATAGGAATATCATTGGGTATCACAAAGGTAAAATTGGCTTTTGAATATGAGTTAGCAAAATGAAAATTACCATTTTCATTGGTTCAACTCATGTTCACAAGCCCATGTCCTAGATTAAGATTCTTACTGAATAATAAGAACCAAGTGGTATTTTGGACAGGGCACCAGACACCCGTTGAAATACTACAGCTAGAGAGTTAACGCATCCTTTGACTGGCAAGAGGGTACTACATTTGTAAGTTATACATAATAAAGTTAGGAGAGGAGTGTGGGAACGCCATGTCATAAACAGGATACGAAAGTCAAGACCAAGCTAAACCTTTGCAAGGTAACATTTTATATGAAGAGTAAACACAATACAAGCATCCGTGAGAAACAGTTGAGTGTCTCAACGGAACCAGATGGCTTCCTGTAGTAATGTTGTGTTATCATATTTATGTAAAATGCTGAGATAACTAATGAAACGTTATCACCAAACTTGATATTTTTGTCAGTTCTTTCCAACATGTCATCTATACTCCTGTGATGGAGCTGCTAATAAACTGTTTTAAAAGTTAACTTACATAGACTTATTCAGAAGAAGTAACCTACAAGTCTAAACTATACATATCACATTTGAAGAGACATGAGATGGAACTCTAACGTATGTTTATAACAGTACCACACCAACAATTGGTGGCAGCGGTTCAACTTTACAAACCAGAGATATCATCTCTAAGAATCATTAATTTAAACTGTAATACTTAGCAGTTACAACAGTAATGAATCTACAATTTCGACGAAGTATTTACGTCTACCGAAGAAATGAAAGCATCGAACATCAACTATAAATATTATACAAACTGAGGAACTGGATCTTCAATCAACATCTTAAGAAGACGAAGGAATGGCATTCAACTTTATCGACGTTTATCAAATATTCAAGATTCATATCCAGGAAACAACACATTCAACAATAGACGGGATATCAAACCGAAAACATTCACCCAAACAGCTAATCTCTCGCAAACCAGAGAGAGAGAGGAAATGACATCATCGCCCTTCGCCCATTTATACTGAAAGCTAAGTATATTTCTTTATTCATTCAGTTATAGGCAGTGAAGTGTTGTTATCACGAGTTGATCGTCCATTATTGCTGGGGTGAGTTGTTTGCAAATCTTAATTTTTTCTTTCATTAAAGGAAACGGTATTCAACTTCGAATTCTCGTCTATAATTTTTTTTCTCTGTGCTAATTCCGTTTTCTTTCAGAAGTTCTCGGGAAATATCTTTATATTAGTATCATTGTTTTGGGGGATTGTGTTATAATCTGCAACATATCTTTATTGTGTAGTGCTTATGCGTTTATGCAGTGGACGTCTGTATTCATATAGAGATATTGATAGGATTGAAAGGAATCGTAGAGATAAAAAAAAAAGTAAAGTAAACGACACCTCCTGTAAATCGTGGAGTAAGTAACCCCACCCCCGGACCGAATAACTCCATCCCCGCTCCCGTAGTTACCCTAGTAAGTGCTCGTTCAGCTATCCTTCCTTTTCAAGGTCGGGTTAATGGGTTCTTACCTTAGAATATCGAGTCTTGGATTTCTTCCGTTGATGCTCACTTAAATGCTAAACATATCACAGACCCTGTTGTGATTTTCACCAGTTTATTAAATCTGCCCGATGTACTGGGCGGATCGCAAGGCCTTGAAGAGGCGAGATTCCCAAAACCTTCCAGGAGTTAACTAAAATACGGTGACAAAATGTACAATTTTATTATAAAAATAAACTCTGATACGAGACAAACAACATTCTTAAGCATTCACAAGACTTAATGAAAAACAAGGCTGACTCTTGGTAATGTAACTCGTGCTCTTCAAGCACAAAGTCCACACCGGCCTCATTAACAAACTGAAAATAGTGCCAATTCGAATTCAATACACAACGAATCACACACCAAATATCCCTATTCTTATTTAACTAAGGATTCATATCCCCAATCACAAGGATCTCTACATTAAACTGAGATATAAAAACTATATGTCTTGCACACAAACTTATACTACAACCAACCTGGTACATGAGGTAGAGAGATAAGAACAAATTAATAAATGACTTATCTTTAGGAGGACGAAGAAGGAAAGAGGCCGAGTGAGGCTCAGCAGCTTCGAAGAAAAGTTCGTTTTCCCGCCTTAACTAAAGTTTCCTTAGCAAAGTGGAGGGAAATCTTAGCTTATTTATTTGCAAGGGGTTTGAGAATGCCTTTTTATTTACTACAAGATCGCAAAATAGTTAAGGTTTTTCTTTAAATACAAGGGAAGGCTTAAGGCTTCGGCTGAGGGCCAGAATTGTCCATATCCAATGACTTGGAAAGTCATTGACACTAAACACATACATAAGACATCTTTGTCATGTTGCCTCAGTTTTACGTTAGATTCATCATTGATATATCATAAACAGACAATTTCCACAACACTCGCTCCTTCCCCACCAGGTGGTTAAGATTTAAGTTCCAATACAGTCACGTATTAAACCTCAATTCTTTTGCCCGCGAGATCCCCCAGCCTTGCCCTCATTTGACGAAACGTTCATGAAGTCAAATGGCGGGACTTTCGAATGGCCAGTTCGAAAATTCCCGACATTCTCCACACCCAAAATAAGGGGCGTCAAAAACGTCAGTAAATTAGGCAAGACTGGACTCGGGGGGGGGGGGGGGGGTAATCACTCCTTAACTCTGTTCGGCTCGTTGCGTAGCGCTCCGCAACGACTCTAATAGCATACACAATTTTTATAAACAACAATGTTACCCTGGGGCAATTAGTTCACAGGTATACAAAAAACAATAAAAGTTTGTACCTAAATAGTAAATGCAATCATGTAAACGTAAAGGCAATTTAGGCAATGGGCCTAGAAATCAGTTATCATATACATATATACGAACAGAAAGAAAAAACGCATTCATATACAGAGTATAATTATGAAAAATTAGAAACGCAATTAGGCAATGGGCCTAAAACATTCACTTTCAGCATATATGTATACAACAGAGAAAAATGTATTCATACACAGAATATAATCACGCATTTCCATCTGAAGGCAACCTGCCCTCTTACATTAATTAAATCACTTTTTACCGCCACATGTGGGCTACCACCTTAGGGGAACAAGAGGAAGGGGCCTGGCTCTGTACAACGCTCGTTTAGTAAGTACGAGAGACTATCCCGTCCCCGTTCCCCACACCTACGCACTTCCAATCTCCGTGGATTCATACCACTTACAAACGTTCTCACTTCACCCTCCCTACCTACCAGGGAGACACTCCCTCTCTCACTTACTGTTTTCCAGCTACATTTCATAGACTGTCACCCTTTAGCAGACGATCCATCATTTCTCGTTGCTTCGCAGCCGCCCTTCTCAGTGGGCATGCAGAACGTTTTTTAACGTTCATCTGCTTCGATTCCTTTTCACCTTCACTGTTCGCACTGAACGTTTCGTTCTCGTCATGAGTGTCACTGTCGAAGGTCTCTCTGGCCAGTTGTTGGGATGTTGCAGCCGGAGCCATTTCCTGGTTGTCCCCAGACGTCTCCACGATCCCTGGCATTCCGTCTGTCGAACTGTACACACCCTCTTTTCCATCGTCGTCGTCTCCGTCTCCATCATCCTCCACAGAGGGGGTAATTTCCAGGGGAACCAGATGGCTAACAGCTCGCTGTGACTCGACTCCCTCAAACAACACTTTGGTTGAACGTACGACGCCGTCGTCGTCCGGATAAGTTTCTACAACACGTCCAAGGGGCCACGCAGCTCTTCTTTGATATTCTTGTCCTACCAACACGACGTCTCCAGGGTGCAGCTTGGAGGGTTCCCCGGACTGACAGTCGTGTCGGGCTCTCAGGGCACTCAAATATTCCTTTCTCCACCTCTCTCTGAATCTCTTCAAAGAGTCTGTTGGTTTCAAATAACGATCACGTAGCCTCCGGGAGGTGAAGGTCGTGTTAAGGTGCTCGTCCGGTAAGAGCGGTGCCATGAGGAGGACTGGGTGTCCTCTTAACAAATGGGAAGGGGTGAGGACTTCATCCTCGCATCCCTCGCCGCTGTACATAAGCGGGCAATTATTCACTACGGCTTCTGCTTCTTTCCCCACTGTCAATATGTGGGCGTTCGGTAGATACTTTTGGCCGAGGGCTATTTGGAGGGTTCGCTTCGTCACCCCTATCAGCCGCTCGAAGAATCCACCCTTCCAAGGTGCTCTGGGAGTCTGAAACCTCCATTGTATTCCCGTTCTCCTCAGGAACTGCTAAACTTCATCTTCTTCGTAGAGTCCCTGAAGGAGGTGGCTGGCGGTTTTGAACGTCTGGTGATTATCAGAGGTGATGTATTGAGGGGTGCCATGCGTTGCGCAGAATCGCCTTAAAGCCAAGACCAATTCTTCCGCTTCCAAGGAGGGACAGAAGTCGAGATACACGGCTCTACTGGCCATGCACGTTACAATCAGGATGTACCCTGGCTGCGTTTCAGTTTGTATGGCTGCTGTGTGGTCCACTCCAACTGCTGTTAAGGGTTTCTCGAGGGTTGTTCTTTCCTTCGGTATGGGGTGGTGGTGGTGGCTGTTTCGACGAAGACTGGAAGGCATGCCAACACTCCATACATTCCTTTACCACCCGCTTGGCAATAGAACGCAGACCCGCCGCCCAACATTTCTGTCGAAAGATACCCATCAGAGTATTCACACCACAATGTAAATGCAAACGGTGTAAATATTTTAGATAAACCCTAACTAAACGCCCTTTAGCTGGCAAGAGAATTAACTGATTAATTTCTTCTAACTTGGACACTCGTCCTCTAGTACAAATGAGTCTATCTTTCATTACTAAATTCAACTGTCTTACTAAATTGAGAACTTCACGATGGGGTCTGACTCCGCCCTCCAAGTAAGCATAAACTGAAGGCAAATAATGTTTCTGCTCTACCAGAACAACAATACTGAACGGATTCCGTTCTATTTTTGCAAACTTTAGAATTAGTCTGACTACTCTCAACAAGAATTGGAACCCTACTTCCCTTTTCAGGATGTCCCAAATCTCGCCTGGGGGGGGGGGGGGGGGTAGGACACATCTCCTCCCTTAACTCTTGTACCGTCGCTACTACGTGAGTTTGATGTAGCTGATCTTCCTCCTTGCAAGGAACAGGCTTTCCCGTGGTCCTGAGGAATTCTGGACCGTTCCTCCACAGGGAGTTAACTAACAGTTGTCGAGTCGTTGCACCTCTGGATAGGATATCGGCAGGGTTCTGATGACTAGGGACATGGTTCAGACTGAAGCTACAAACCTGCTGAATAAAAACAATCTCCGCCACTCTGTTAGAAACAAACATATTTTTATGAGATCTGGCATCGGGAGATGCTACCCATGCCAACGTTACCTTGCTGTCAGTCCACATTACTATTTCTCGTGGCTCGATCAGTTCCTTGGGAGTTCTTGCTAATCTGCTGCCTAGTAACAAGGCCAGCAGCTCTAGCTTGGGGATCGTCAGTTTGCTCATCCCTTTCGGAGTGATCCTCATTTTGCTTGTAATTAAACTTACCCCATTGCTATCATCCCTGGTATATGCCACTGCTCCGTATGCCTTACTGCTGGCATCGGTGAACACATGTAGTTCTAAACCCTTTTTGCCTATCGATCTTTGAAAGGTGATGTCGCTCACCGCTTTCAAATCATTCAACAATTCACTTGCCTCTTTAGCCTTTTCTCCTCCTAACACGTCATCCCAACCTACATTATCCTCCCATAGTTGTTGGAGGAAAAGTTTTCCCTTTACAAAATAATGGGCTGATCAAACCTATTGGATCGTAAATCGAGACCAACAGGGAAAGTACCCTACGCTTCGTAGGCACCCATCCCTCTCCCAATTCACTAATCCCCTTACTTGCCTTCACACACAATCTGTCCACGTCCCGGGCCCATCGCAGCCCGAGCACGTTCACACTCACAGGCTCACTCCACTGTCTCTCGCTATCGAAGGCCAAGTGATTGCTTGCCCACCCTTCCAAGGGCATACCCGCCCCTTTTAAGATGTTATTAACAGACTCATGCTCTTGCCTCATATGTTCTAAATCCTCAAATGTGGCCAGATAGTTATCGACATAAAAGGATTTTACCAAATCTGGCCGGCCTTCCTCTTTAAAATGACAATTTAATATCTGTCGTAGCGAAAATGGACTTGCTGTGATGCCGAACACCCCGACTCTAAAGGCGAAGGTAAGCGCTCGACCAGCTGCCTCGCGCCACAGAAATCGTGTGTATTTGGCATCACGAGGATCTAACAAAACACGATGGAATGCTTTACTTATGTCGGCTAACATGGCATATCGGTTCAACCTAAACCTTATGATTAAACTATATGCTAACTCTACCAAATTGGGCCCAGATAAGAGACATTCATTCAATGACTTACAAACTTTTGACTTTGCCGAGGCATTGAACACGATTCTTAGGGGGGTGGTACAGCTGTCTTTCCTGACTCCAAGGTGTAGCATGTAATAACCTTCCACTATGCGATCTTTCACCTCAGATATAAAACCTGCTTCGATATATCTGTCTATCACTCCCTGATATTGTTCAAAATATTTCCTATCCTTTCTGAATTTGGTCTGCAACGACTCTAACTGCGCCACAGCATTACGATAATTTGTTTCTGGCCTAGCTGTTATGTATTATTGTAACAATGTACTATATTATTTCAAGTGTTTCAGGTATTGCGCAACATTGCATCATATTGCATGAATAAGACATGTTATGCTTTGATCATAAGAGTAATGATTTGTTTTGGTATTAGGATTCAAACATTTGTTGGTTACCTCAGATAAGATGTGATTCTTTATGATTTATGCTGGAGTAGGATTTAAGTCTTTTCAGAGCGATGCTCTTTTGTTTAGCAATGTTTTGGTTTGTGAGATTTGTGTAAGACGCTCCATATACACTTGAGAGTCAGCTGTCACAAAGTGAAGTTCATAATGTAGTCTTTTATACATTAAAGACGTATTTTAATAATACCAACGTATTATTATCCATCAAGCACATATCAACGAAGATGGGATCAGCTGAGAAATAATTACTAACACTTTATCATCTCTGTTCCAGGTAATTATTATGGTTAATAGAACTTCCTACCTAAACATCCATACATTATATTTTGGCGACGAGGATGGGATCAGCTGAGAAATAATTACTAACACTTTATCATCTCTGTTCCAGGTAATTATTATGGTTAATAGAACTTCCTACCTAAACATCCATACATTATATTTTGGCGACGATTGAGGACGACGGACAAGCAGGGAGAAGCATTGGAGCCTATGCACAAAGACGGCCAGCACAAGAGAAGTTCCGTTTTTACAGTAGGAAAACAAGAGTAAAATCGCCCAATGAAGATTTTACCAGCAGCAGAATAGGAATTTCATCAAATACACAAAAAGGGTGAAATTTAAATTGGGTAGGTAGGAAGTATACTTGTGACTGCAGAATAGCAACTTAACCTACCACAAGGTAAGCAAACAAAATGCCTTTTAATATCGAACCGCCACCAGGTTTTAGCGTCACTGCTGAGCCTAATTCTGTTGCAACACGATGGCAACAGTGGTGTGAGGAATTTAAGATTTATTTAGAAGCATTAGGGAACATGAAGGATGCACAAAAGAAGGCATTATTACTTCATACAGCAGGTAGGGAAGTTCGGGAAGTGTTTAAGACTTTGCAGCCTACAGATGACACAAGTGAAGCTGCAATTAAGGCTCTTACCACATATTTTGCTCCTCAAGTCAATAAATTTTTTGAAAGATACCAGTTTTCAGCGCAAGCTTATCAGAAAGAAAATGAAAGTTTAGATGCATTTGTGACTAGACTAAAGAATTTAGCTGTTTCATGTGAATTTCTAGAGTTAGAGAATGTTATCATAGATCAAGTAATTGCACATTGTACATCAGAAGAGCTAAGAAAGAAATTATTGCAAGATAAAGATTTAACATTAGAAAAGGTATTGATAACAGGCAGAGCTTTAGAAACATCAAATAGGCAAAGTCACATAATAGGTAGTTCTACAAGCAATAGAATGGAAAATTCTGAAATTAATACAATAGGTTCTAAGTGGAAAACCAATGAGAATCAGAGAAGGAATATGACAAAGCCTAGTCATAGAAAAGTGCCTAACACTAATGTTCATAAATATCAGAATCAGGCTTATTCACAGAAACAACAGGAAAAACCCAAGTGTTTTAGGTGTGGTAAAACTGATCATCTTGCATACGAAGCAAAGAAATGCCCTGCTACTGGACAGACATGCCAGAATTGCAGAAAGCTAGGTCATTTTGCAACTGCTTGTAGATTTCCTAAACAGTACGCAAAGAAAATAAATGCTACAGTTGATACTATGGGTCAAGAGAATAATGAGGGAAATGTTCATGATAATCAGGTTAGTTCAGAAACTGATTTTGCGTTTCACATAAATTCAGTCAATAAAGGTGCAAAGAAACATATCATGGTAGAAGTAATCATAAATGGTAAACCAATTTTGATGCAAGTTGACACAGCAGCCGATGTATCAATTATGTCTGAGAAAATGGCTAAAAGCATTCCTAATATGTTATTAGAAGGTACAAATAGAGTTTTGAAAAGTTATAATGGTTTTGATATTCAGGTAATAGGTGCTTCGAACGTAGAAGTACAGTACAAAGAACAGAAATTAGAGAGAATGCCATTAACAGTAGTAAAAGGTAATGGACAAACTTTGCTAGGTTTAGATTGGCTACAGTATTTGAAGTTAGATTGGCCTAGTATTTTGAAGGTTGCAGGTAGACAAGATGAAAACAAAAATGAAATGTCTATGGATGATATCCTATCAGAGTTTCAAGACGTATTTGAAGATAAAATAGGTACAGTAAGGAACGCAAAGGTAATTTTAGTTTTGAAACCTGACAGTTCTCCTAGATTTTTTGCTCCGAGACCAGTACCGTATGCATTGAAAAGTGCAGTTGAAACAGAAATCAAGAGATTGGAAAGTGAAGGTTCTTGGGAAAAGGTCACATATTCAGATTGGGCTACACCATTAGTTCCTATTGTGAAGGAAAGTGGACAGGTTAGGTTATGTGGAGATTACAAAGTAACGTTAAATCCACAACTGCAAGTAGCTCAACATCCCTTACCAAATCCAAAAGACATGTTTGCAACTATGTCAGGATGCAGTGTTTTTTCTAAATTAGATTTAAGACAAGCATTTCAACAGCTTCCCATGGATGAAACTTCACAAGAATTATGTACAGTAAATACATCCTTAGGTTTGTTTAGGCCAAAGAGATTACCTTATGGAGTTGCAAGTAGTCCAGCTATATGGCAACAAACTATGGATAAGATTTTTTCAGGAATGCAAGGAGTATTCATTTTTATAGATGATATTTTAATTGCGGGTAAAGACACAAGAGAACATAGAGAAAGATTGCGAACAGTTCTGAAGAAGTTGAAGGAACATAATATTAGAGTAAATAAGAACAAATGTATTTTAGAAGTTGATTCAGTGGAATACTTAGGTTTTGTAATAAATGGCAAGGGTATTCACAAAACTAAAGAGAAGATTAAAGCTGTACAATCAACAAAAGTGCCAGAAAATGTTAAGGAATTACAATCATTTCTAGGTTTAGTAACATTTTATGGGAATTTCATTCAGAATTTGTCTACAATTGCACATCCATTGTATAATCTGTTGAATAAGGGTGTAGAATGGAAGTGGACAAAAGAGTGTCAGGAATCTTTTGAAAGAATCAAGCAGGAAATAACATCACCTACATTCTTAGTACATTATCAAATGGATTTGCCAGTTAAATTAATATGTGATGCATCAAACATAGGTTTAGGTGCAGTATTATGTCATGTAATGCCAGATGGAACAGAAAAACCAATTGCATTCACTTCTAGAGTATTGAACAAGGCAGAAAGGAATTACTCTCAAATAGAAAAGGAAGGTTTAGCATTAGTTTATGGAGTTAAAAAATTCCATATGTATCTTTATGGTAGGAAAAAGTTCACACTTGTTACAGATCATAAACCTTTATTAGCAATATTGGGTCCAAAAGCAAGTTTACCTACGTTGGTGGCTGCAAGACTACAACGTTGGGCAGTTACGTTAGCAGCGTACCACTATGTTATAGAATACCGTCCAACATCAAATATGGGTAATGCAGATGCTTTATCCAGATTACCCGTAGACAAAGCTCCAGAAGAGTATGATGACAGTGTTTTATTAATTTCAGTATGTAATGTACCAATAACTGCAAAAGATGTAGCACACAGTACCAAGCAAGACCCAGTACTTAGTAAGGTTTTGGAGAGGTTAATGACAGGTAGGGACTTATGTGGAAAGGAGGAAAATTGTAAACCGTATAAGGATATATGGTATGAACTGAGTGTGACACAAGGAATAGTGATGAGAGGTTCCAGGGTAGTTATTCCTAATTCACTGAGAAATAAGGTTTTGTCTGAAATACATGCTGATCACCAAGGTATTGTAAGATCAAAGTCAATTGCGAGAACTTTTGTATGGTGGCCAGGTGTAGATAAAGATGTGGAATGTTATATAAAGAATTGTATGAATTGTGTTATGCAACAAAACAATCCTCAATTTGCTAGAATGCACCCGTGGGAGTTACCCAGGTATCCATGGCAAAGAGTGCATATAGATTTTGCAGGTCCTTTTTTGAATTATTTGTTTTTGATAGTAGTAGATGCTTACAGTAAGTGGCCAGAAATTATCCCAATGAAGACGACAACGTCTTACGCCACAATAAAAGAGTTGATGCAAATTTTTTCAACGCATGGTATTCCAGAAAGAATTGTTACAGATAATGGTCCACAATTTACCTCACAAGAGTTTAAAGAATTTTGTAATGTCAATGGTATTAAGCATACATTTTCAGCTACATATCATCCATCTACTAATGGAGAGGCTGAAAGATTTGTCCAAACATTTAAGCACAATATGAAGTGTAGAAGAGCGAATTCAAGTAATGTGTTTTTGCATGTGTCAAAATTTTTATTGTCTTATAGAACAGCACAACAGGCGTGGAGGATAAGGTGTAAGTTAGATTTGTTGTATCCAAGTTTGCAAAGTGATTTAGAAGATAAAGGGTATAAACAAGTAGCAAAGCTTCCTAATGTAAGACATTTTTTACCTTTGTCTGATGTCATGGTAAGATCGTACAACACTCCAGAGAAGTGGGTACCAGGAGAGATTGTAAGAGAGATAGGAAATTTACATTATGATGTTCGTGTTGGTGATAATGTTGTAAAACGTCATGTTGATCAATTACAGCCGTTAAACAGAAAGACAGTAGAGCATGTGAATATTAGAGATGAGAAACTTAAAGAAGTAGTTAGATCAAATGAGTCAAGTATTAACCAAGATGGTCCAACATCCGATGTAGATTCAGAACCAATTCATGTACCAGTACAAGATGAGGTTAAAGTGCTTCCTAATAGGATTAACAGAGGAAAGCCCCCTGAGAGATTAGATTTATGAATATTTTTACAATGTCAAGTTAAGGGGGAGGAGACTGTTATGTATTATTGTAACAATGTACTATATTATTTCAAGTGTTTCAGGTATTGCGCAACATTGCATCATATTGCATGAATAAGACATGTTATGCTTTGATCATAAGAGTAATGATTTGTTTTGGTATTAGGATTCAAACATTTGTTGGTTACCTCAGATAAGATGTGATTCTTTATGATTTATGCTGGAGTAGGATTTAAGTCTTTTCAGAGCGATGCTCTTTTGTTTAGCAATGTTTTGGTTTGTGAGATTTGTGTAAGACGCTCCATATACACTTGAGAGTCAGCTGTCACAAAGTGAAGTTCATAATGTAGTCTTTTATACATTAAAGACGTATTTTAATAATACCAACGTATTATTATCCATCAAGCACATATCAACGAAGATGGGATCAGCTGAGAAATAATTACTAACACTTTATCATCTCTGTTCCAGGTAATTATTATGGTTAATAGAACTTCCTACCTAAACATCCATACATTATACTAGCATCCGACCCGAATGGTAGGCTAACCTGATATCCCTCAGGTTTTTTCACAACGCTTTGCGATACCTTTCGCATGGCCTCGGCCTCGCGAACAGTGTATTGCTCAGATGGGGCGATGCCAACACAGTCTAATCGCCACCACTCGTCTAAATCACACAGATATGGCTCGTTCGTGATTCTGCACACTCTCAACGTTCTCACCTGCTCAATCCTCTCCCCTTGCAGTAGCCACTGTGGCACCTTTCCATATGGCGACATGCCATCATGCGTCAGGAAAAGATTGATCCCATCCACTCTCTCCACGCCTATTACAAAATAACTAAAGTAGTCAGCCCCTACTAATACGTGGACATTTTTCAACACATCCGACTTGTTGGCTGGATCGGCTAACATGACTCCCTTGGTCAACAGATGCTGTCTGACTTTACCATAACCAGCGTTATGTATCGGGACGTCTGCGCTCTCATGTGCTACTAGTTTCATACGCACGATTCTTTTGCCCATTTCAACCCTGCAACTTACTACATCGTATTGTCCGCTTATTTCCTCGGAACCAAACGGAGCTATATTTAAGGATACTCGTCCTACCACCAGTAGGCCTAATTGACGGGCAATTTTTGCTGAGATGAAGCTCCTCTGACTTCCTGAGTCGAGGAATAGGCGGACTCGCTTACTACCTTGCTTTTGTTGGATACCTGCCATGGCTGTTGGCAAGATAGTGCATGGGAGGTCCACATCAGACCTCTGCGCGATCTTTGCGCTTGTGCATGGTTTAGCCTCTACTTTAGTCTTGGGTGGTCGGGGGGGACTATCGGGCTGCTGAGGCGTCGCATTCACTACGGGGCGGGACGTCGTTGTTTGACTACCACTATTACTAGGGATCGATTGCGGTCTACCCGCATCACAAATTGCAGTGTGGTGCTTAGCATTACAGTTTCTACAGGAATTTGAAACGGGACATTTATCGCTACGGTGACCTGATTTCGTACAATTAAAACAAAGACCCCTTTTCAGCAAAATGCGACGTCTGGCAGCTACGTCAGTCCCTTGGCGACATCCGTGAGGCGGGTGCTGTTCGCTACAAAATGGACAGGAATTATTGTGGATGGGATGGGTTTTCGGTCTTACACTACTGTCTGGTCTTTTGTCACTCTCAAGACTGTCGCCTCTCTGCAACGCATCGTCTTCTAGCATTCTCACAATAAAGTCTATTGTCTCAAAAAACTTGTCCAACGTATAGTCACATTTTCTCAAATGCTCGACCACTTTGCGGTAGAGCTTTCCCTCAGATAATTTTTGATTAATGAGGCTCATGACCATGCCCTGGCCTATGTCATTGGCACTCAGTCTTTTGATTTGTTCGATTATGATAGTCAACTCAATACGGACCTTTTGAGTTCTACTGGGTTTAGTGACGGCACAAAGATGTTGACTAATTTACGGTGCAGAATCACGAGTGTCTGGTGCACGTTGCCATACTGCTTATCTAATAGGTCTAATGCTACACTATAGTTCGCGGCGGTTACACTTAGAGATTTTATGATTCTAAGTGGCTCTTTGCCCAACGTCCCCAATAAATATGTAAATTTAGACACTTCGTCTAAATCCGCTCTTCGATCCACGTGGATCGTGAAGAGCTCACGGTACGATGCGTACTCTTGCACTTCCCCTTCAAACGTGGGGAGAGGCAGCGGCTTCAACCTGGGGAGGGCAACATTCCCCGTTGAAGTGCTTTTCATTTTGTCTATCCTATTATACAGTAGGGTAGAAGCGCGTGTAGCTTCACTTAACGTGTGCCTGATTCGGACTTCAATACTAGACTCTAGTTTCACACACTGGCTTTTGTATAGCTCTCTTAGCTGTCGGACCTCTACCTGCAACTCCGTTACCAAATTCTGATAAACGGACTCAGAATAGGTCTCTAATAGCGCTCTTTGCGTTTCGCTAAGTAAGTCGTTTATTAGGCCCATCGATGCCTCGATGTGCACGATCGTGGCCACCGCCATTTTGATTAACTTTACTTTACATTTCGGGGGGGGGGGGTGTTGGCAAAGCAAGGAAAGAGAAGTATTTTACGTTGAGAAGGGACTCAAAAAACTGACCCACGTGGTCGATCGCACATCGGGACGTAGAGGACCTTAATTGTTCGTCTCTCTCTCTCTCTCTCTCTCTCTCTCTCTCTCTCTCTCTCTCTCTCTCTCTCTCTCAAAAGCTCATATTTTAATTTAGTCCTGTCCAGCTCTGGGAAGCGCTTGCGATCCGGTTCGAAGGACCAAATGTTGTGATTTTCACCAGTTTATTAAATCTGCCCGATGTACTGGGTGGATCGCAAGGCCTTGAAGAGGCGAGATTCCCAAAACCTTCCAGGAGTTAACTAAAATACGGCGACAAAATGTACAATTTTATTATAAAAATAAACTCTGATACGAGACAAACAACATTCTTAAGCATTCACAAGACTTAATGAAAAACAAGGCTGACTCTTGGTAATGTAACACGTGCTCTTCAAGCACAAAGTCCACACCGGCCTCATTAACAAACTGAAAATAGTGCCAATTCGAATTCAATATACAACGAATCACACACCAAATATCCCTATTCTTATTTAACTAAGGATTCATATCCCCAATAACAAGGATCTCTACATTAAACTGAGATATAAAAACTATATGTCTTGCACACAAACTTATACTACAACCAACCTGGTACACGAGGTAGAGAGATAAGAACAAATTAATAAATGACTTATCTTTAGGGGGGACGAAGAAGGAAAGAGGCCGAGTGAGGCTCAGCAGCTTCGAAGAAAAGTTCGTTTTCCCGCCTTAACTAAAGTTTCCTTAGCAAAGTGGAGGGAAATCTTAGCTTATTTATTTGCAAGGGGTTTGAGAATGCCTTTTTATTTACTACAAGATCGCAAAATAGTTAAGGTTTTTCTTTAAATACAAGGAAAGGCTTAAGGCTTCGGCTGAGGGCCAGGATTGTCCATATCCAATGACTTGGAAAGTCATTGACAATAAACACATACATAAGACATTTTTGTCATGTTGCCTCAGGTTTACATTAGATTCATCATTGATATATCATAAACAGACAATTTCCACAACACTCGCTCCTTCCCCACCAGGTGGTTAAGATTTAAGTTCCAATACAGTCACGTATTAAACCTCAAGTCTTTTGCCCGCGAGATCCCCCAGCCTTGCCCTCATTTGACGAAACGTTCATGAAGTCAAATGGCGGGACTTTCGAATGGCCAGTTCGAAAATTCTACCGACAGACCCATTTGTACAATTGCAAGAAGCTAAAAGTTTTATGGACTTTTCTAAAGGGGATGCAAGTACATATCTGAGGGGGGTTTCTTTTTAAGAGGCAGTTACATGGGACGATTTCAAAGTTTGGCTATGTGCGCTCTATGGCAGTGAGGAAGCCTTAGATGTAGTTTTAACATTAAGAAATACACTTAATCAAGTCATTTTGACTCGGCTTAATGTTATAGAGAGAGCAGCTCTCATTGCCGATAGGCTTAATGAATATCAGGATATTTTAGGTAATTCCACTTGGGTTACTGGGGATAACATCGCCGTGAAAGATTTCTTAGGATTAATGTATTTAACTTGCATGACACTTATGTTGCCAGAAGCTTTAGTGCGGTGTTTTGATAAAATGTTAACGCCCAAAAGTACAGAATTAGATGTATATAAACAGATAAAGAAACACATGTCTAAGTGTACTGATCTAGATCTCTTGTTTACACAAGTTTTTGCAAAAAATGAAACTAAGTCACAACATGTAAACGTAGTTAATAATAGTCAGGTTGCAGGATTGACGTGTTATAATTGCAAACGTCAAGACTGTAGAACGCGATTCTGTTCGATACATAATAGTTCAACTCATTCATATAGTCGATGCTACTCACGTAATCAACAACAGATGGAAATAAAAAGAAAAATCCTCAGTTAAAGAAGAAGAAACAGCCAAACGTCAATGCAGTTCAAAATAAAACAAACAAACAAATAGTGCTTATAATAACTCTGATCCTGGGCCATCTAGCCAGAACTCGCAAGGTCAGACTAATTTTCAGAATTTCCAGAGCAAAGCAAGTACCACATAATTAACTCCAATGGGGAAGAGAGTGATGTTTGGTCATTCGTATCAACATCAGTAGTATCAAATAATACATTTAATGTTTTATCAAATCATTGTGAGGCAATAGATTTTCCTATGAAACACACGGCCGAATCAAATAAATCAGTGCAGGCTCCCGTAGATTTGCAACAAATTCATACAATAATAAGCCAAAATGAGTTACGACCAACATTATATGTTGCAAATTTAGAACACAGATAATTTACATTATTTTTTGAGTCTGGTAGTCCACGTAATATCATGGATTTGAGGACACATCATTTGTTATTTTCGAACTTTCCTATAGAGAAGTCCGGAGTAAGGCTCTCGGATAAAAGGAATAATGAATTAAATGTAATAGGCGTAACTCATGTTCAGTACAAGGATCGGTAAGCGCACGTTTGCTGATACCTTTGTAGTTGTACAAAACATTGATATGTATCCATCTGTAATTATAGGATACCCGTGTATGGGCAATCAAAACATTATCTTAGCCCCTGCCAAAAACGGCGTGTATATCAAAGGAAAATTCTATAAGTCTTCTAATACCTCAAAATCAGTTTTGGATAAAAAGGAGATGACAAATAAAACAGTGACGTACATTGAAGAACCAATCACTTGTCTCATTAATAAAGAAATAACATACGCGACCCAACAGAATTCTCGTTCACCCGTAATATCATCTTGCACGCAATCTATCAAGCCGAACGTAACTTCGAATATAAAAGAGCGAGTAAAGAAAACGTTGCCGGGATCTGAAATATTAATCCTTTCCGACACTTTGAAAACTAACGGATTGTCCGTCACACAAGCTATTTATACAGTCGGGTCACACCAACAATGTAATATTGAAGTCTGTAATCATTTAAATACCACTTTAGTAATTCACAAAAATCAACATATCTTGGATGTAGAAGTTTATAAACATCGTATTCTTACCTTCGCTGAAATCAATCACGCTCACTCAGTTGTGGATGAATCCCTTTTGCAATCTATTAAAAATAAAATCAATAAAGACATTCAAGAAGAGGAAATTCAGCAGAAATTTTTTGGACTTTTAACTGAATATCATGATGTTCTCTCCACTACGGATGGATCCTTAGGAAAGACAGATGTTATCGAACATCAAATAAGGTTAAAGGACAAGCAGAAAATTATCTATGTACCCTCGTACAGACTCCCTATGAAATTCCAGAACGAGATAAATGATGAAGTAGGTAAAATGCTAGAAGAAGGAGTCATTAGGAAATCGAACAGCTCTTAGAATTTTCCATTAATAGTTGTACCGTAAAAAGATCGAACATAGCGTATCTGCGTAGATTTCCGTCGCCTAAATGAGGAAACGATCCCTGATCGATTCCCAGTGCCATGTACTGATGATATTTTATCTTTGTTAGGTCAGAATAAATATTTTACCAGTTTGGACTTACTTAAAGGTTTTTACCAGATATCATTAGAAGAAAATAGTATCCCATACACTGCCTTCAGCACAGCCAGGGGACATTATGAATTTTTACTTATGCCTTTTGGTTTACATTGTGCTCCCATAACATTTACTAGAATGATTAACATAGTGTTTGGAGACTTGCTAGGGGATATATTGCATGCCTATATGGACGACCTTGTAATCTTTTCTAATACCTTAGAAGAACATCTACGTAAACTAGAACTAGTACTACAGAGACTAAGACAGCATAACTTAAGGGTAAAGATTAGTAAGTGTGAATTCTTCAAGACAGAATTAGTATATTTAGGTTTTACACTGTCTAGCCAAGGTCTTAAAGTAGTCCACGATAAGGTGTCGGCTATCCGTAACTTTCCGATACCTACCAATGTCAAGGGAATACAGCAATTTCTGGGGTGTAGTGGATATTACAGGCGTTTTATACACAATTATTCGATAAAAGCCGCTCCCCTAACTGATCTTACTAAGAAGGGCGTAGATTTCATATGGTCTGAGGAGCATCAACAGGCGTTTAATGCCTTGAAAGATGAACTGTTTAGTTCTCCTATCTTAAAATTTCCTGACTTCGGTAAGGAATTCTTCATTGCAACAGACGCCTCAGACTTAGGAGTAGGTGGGGTATTGCTTCAGCAATATGACAAACAGTTTTTCCCGATAGGTTTTTATTCACAAAAACTGAGAACTTCCAAAAGTAAGTATGCAGTAATAGACAAGGAAGGGCAAGCTATTGTTAATTCACTAGTGCATTTTAAGTTCATAATATACGGTTATCCCGTCAAGGTTCTTACTGATCATAAACCCCTAACCGACTTCTTTAAAGGCTTTAGTCACAACCCCAAACGAACTCGGTGGTATTTGATCCTCCAAGACTTTGGTGCGAGGATCGGGTATTTGCCAGGGAAAGCAAATATCATTGCTGATGCATTATCACGCAACCCCGTGTCATCTTGTACGGAGCCATTAGCTGAATTAATAGATATATCAACATCCATGCCTATTGTTAAAACTGTATCTTAACAGGAAGATCTGGCTGGAGCGCTGAATTATTACAGACTGACCAAAGAAAAGATCAGAAATTAGAAAAAATCATAAATGCTTTGGAAGGGAATCGTAAGGAAAAGGAATATATAAAGTATACGCAGCAGAATTATATAATCAAGGACAATATTCTGTGTAGATCCGTGACAAGGAAAACCCGCAATACACCACATGTGACTAACGACCAGGTAGTGGTACCAATCTCACTTATATCCACTGTCCTAAATTGGTTGCATGCAAATCCATTGCATGGACACCCGGGGTTCTCCATAATGTCACAGAAAGCCAAATCATTGTTTTATTGGCATACGATGCTTACAGATATAAAAAACCACAGCTAATTGTCGCACTTATCAGGAAAACAAAGGGCACACGAAAACACCTGTCAGCCTAGGGGCTTATCCCGTGCCCAATCAACCCTTTGAAAGAATACATTTAGATTTATTAACAGTATTTTACGAGTCAGATAGAGGAAATAAGCACTGCTTAGTAATTGTAGATGCTTTGACTCGATATACAGAACTGATAGCGCTTAAAACTAAAACTGCGATTGAATGCGCTAGGAAGTTTTACAAGTGTTACATTTGTAAATTGGCTTTTGAATATGAGTTAGCAAAATGAAAATGACCATTTTCATTGTTTCAACTTATGTTCACAAGCCCGTGACCTAGATTAAGATTCTTACTGAATAATAATAACCAGGTGGTATTTATGGCTCATTTTCCTTTGCCTACACATACACTGAAAATTCTGGCCTCACCTTTCCACATTCTCCTCTATCCTCATACACCCGACTACACCGAGATTACCAAACAATTCTTCTCCACTCAATTGGTTGCCTACTCTCCTCTTGGTAAGGGTAGAAGTAACGCTTAAGCTATGGGGAGCTCTTCCAGAAGACGGACATGCTAAAATCAAGTCACTGTCTTGGGTTAGAGTTCTCTTGCTTGAGGGCAGACTCTGGCACACTATTCTATCTTCTTTGTCTTACTCTTTTTTTTTCTTAAGATTTTTTTTTATATTTTACATGTGAACGATTTATATTATGTTGTTACTGTTCTTAAAATTCTTTATTTTAATTTGTTCATTACTTCTCGTAGTTTATCTATTTCCTTATTTCCTTTCCTCACAGGGCTATTTTTCCCTGTTAGAGCCCTTGGACTAATATAATGATTTCCATTACTGACCCATTATGGAACAATACATTAACATTAATGGATCGAAGGGATGAAATATTGTAAAAGATAAGAAGTAAAATAACTCTCAAAATATTGTAATTTGTGTAAAGCTATGCCAGAAAGATAATTTTTGGGATACAAAACTAGGAAAACTATTTACCAGAGGAGAATTAGAGTGAAGACAACAGCTTGCATATAGGCTCAATAAACTGATAAAGACTAGTGACATTAGTATATGGATATGAATAAAAAAAATTGAAAGGAAGAAAATTATAAAGAAAGAAGCTAGGAAGAAAATGCCGAAAGGGTATTAAGAACGTAACATCCTAAAATCATCGGGTTGTTTGAAATAAAGAGAAAGTACAAGTAGCAGGTTAACTTCAAATTACATTTGATCACAGCAGTGGTATGACAATAACAAAGGCAAACGGGCATAAGCCAATGAACGAAAACACGGTAGGAATATAACGTTAGATGAAGAGTATATATATATATATATATATATATATATATATATATATATATATATATATATATATATATATATATATATATATATATATATATATATATATATATATATATATATATATATACATATATATACATATACTGTATATATATATATATATATATATATATATATATATATATATATATATATATATATATATATATATATATATATATATATATATATATATACAGTATATGTATATATATATATATATATATATATATATATATATATATATATATATATATATATATATATATATATATATATATATATATATATATATATATATATATATATTCTTACGAAGATGGTCTGCATGAAGATAGAAAGATTTATTCATGTATTTTATTTGTGTATTTAAGAGATGTTAGCTAACTCGTAAGGTGATTTCCACTCGCTATCAAGTAATGTAATTAAATCACACAAGACGTTCGTCATTTATTGAACTGTATTCTCATTCAGTTTCTTATATGTAAAATTATTTTATTTTGAAGAAATAATTTTTCATTTCATGTAGTTTTGTTACGAAGTATTGTGCAATTTTGTAGGCATGCTGTATGACACAAACCAGGTATGAGCATGAGGAATTAAGTCATTTTCAAGTTCCCACAGGGTTAGAAAAGACATGAACATTCTAGATTAAGTTCATTCTTTTTGTAATGTTATGGGAGGAAGTTAGGCGGTGTTAGCTGAGAGAGAGTTGTCTCGCAAGCTATATTAGTACCCATTCTTCAAATTACTACGTTGGCAATCTTGATGCTGGTAGATCATGCCCCCACGCTTCTAGTAGCCCAAACTGTTAAGTTCTGGAATGAATTAAGTTAATATATATAGGACCAGCAATGTATAGGAAGCCAAAGAGATCTAACCTATCTCTTTGAAAGAGCCAACATTCGCCAGCCCTCTCTCCTCTCAAGTGTGTATAGTGTTTACCTCTCAAACGTGATTTCTCTCCAACGTATAGTGTATAGTGTTGTTCAAACGTTGGTGATATTATTGGATGATTAGTTAAAAGTGTAGTGCATAGACTCCTTTAAGGAAGGACTGGAACGTCCCCTGCTCGGGGTTTTTAACTTGAGTCTGAAAGATTAACTTGAGTCTGGACTAAAATGACTTCTAGAAGGGCTAGAAACACGTTCTCTGGATCAAAATGGGGGTTTTTGAGGATGGTGAGTTCAATAGTAACATTTTCAACACCACTTGGGGTCATCTTCAAGGTCTAAAGGTCATTTATCAAGGTCAAATTTGTGAATTTTGGTCATTTTTGCTCGTTTTTTGTGTGTAACTCATAAATGGTGAGAGATAGCTGATTATAATATGAGGCAAGTCTGCAGAGCTGTCCGAATTTAATATATATTGTCATATATCGTCCTTCAAGAAAGGACTGGAACATCCCCTGATCGGGGTTTTTAACTTGAGTCTGAAGGATTAACTTGAGTCCTGGACTAAAATGACTTCTAAGAAGGGCTAGAAACATGTTCTCTGAGTCAATATGGGGGTTTTTGAGGACGGTGAGTTCAATAGTGACATTTTCAACACCACCTGGGGTCATCTTCATCATCTTCAAGGTCAAAAGGTCATATTTCAAGGTCAAAATAGTGAATTTTGGTCATTTTTACTCGTTTTTGTGAGTAACTCATAGATGGTGAGGGATGGCTGATTATAATAAGAGGCAAGTCTGTAGTTCTGTCCAAATTTAATATATATTGTCAAATACTGTATTACTCAAACATTCCAAACAAGCCCTAAAACAATGAAACACTAAAATAAGAAATAAAGAACGGTATTTCTCATCACAACAAAACTCAAAGACATTAACATTTCATTAGATGAACATCACTAGATGGAGAGCTTTTCTTGCCTCCTGAGGCATCTCACAGCCTTTTCTTTGTCACTTACATTGAGAACCTGAGCTTTCAATAGAATGTTGGCTAAAGTCGTACATGCTGCATTATTAGTAGCTAAAGGTGCATCTACAAAAGATAACAATTCAGCAAAATGAAAGTGGCAATGCATTTTAGTCATGGCATGCAAATTATAGGCATTATATACAAAAAAGACAGTTGAAATAGTTGGCACACTCAGTCCACCTCTATTCAAATGATCTAAGAACTCAGATGACACCTCGTTACCATCTTCATCATCCATGATATCCTCCATACTAGTGCTATTACAATATTTATGAACAAGGTATCCAGCCAAATATACAACTTTATGCTTAAGGTTATCAGCAGATCTCAAGAGCTCCCGAGTGTCTTGAGGAGTGATCTCGTCAATGAGTTCACTTCGCTCATCTGGATTTATGGAAGAAGGACAATTCTTGTCGCAATGAAGCACACGAGAACTAGATTCTGGCATAATGTCATGCTTTAGAAGTGTCTGCAAATTTGTAACTTTTGCTGCAGCCATAATGTCAACTACATCAATGTAGAAGTTTCCACCACTTCTTTGCCTGGCTTGACCGAAAAACTTTTCCAAGGCTTCATCCACGAATATAGCAGGAAGAACGTAGTCAAAGTCTTTCTCTGCCAGAAGCAATTTGGCAGCAGCCACATTATTACGTGTAGACACAATGAATGCTTCAGCAGTTTGCTTAGTTAACTTCAGCTTACGACCACTACCTCCTTGCCATGTGCAGGTCGACATAATTTGGCAGGCGTCCTCCAACTTAGTGAAAGATGTACAGTCTGCTGTCCAAGGCTGTCTGGATTCGTCACGTAGATGTCTAGCTGAGAAACGGTCTTTCACATTCATCATCTTGAACCACTCACTCATTGTCTGGGTGAGAATGATGGTGCCTTCGCTGATGCCCAATGAATCCTTAAAGGTCTTTAAAGCAGCGACAGTCTTGTCATTGAACACCTGACATACTAAGGGTACTCATAGGTGTTTACCTGTTCAGTTATGGATCTAATCTGGGACCATTTTGAGAGCAAGCTGTTCTTTTTCAAAGGAAAAAGTCGTTTAGGCACCTCAATGCCATCTTTCTCAACTCTATTCAAGAATAGGAATCCAAAAGGTGAGTTGACTTGTTGTAGATGAAAGAACTGCTTGACAGTTTGTCCAGTAGCGTCAGTTCTTGATAGGTAGAGATCTTTCTGGTCTTTTATGACGTTAAAACCAGGAAAATAGGAGCTAATTTTGGCGCGAAATTTGTCGAAATCTCGGATTTTGTCTGCAGCCTCAGCAGCTGCATGCACCTTTTTAACTCTTGATTGTGATGTAGAAGATTATGTTGGGCGTGGGGCTGAGGTAACCTGCTTCAAAGCTGATTTTGGTATTCCAAGAAATATTGATGGAGGTTGTTTGGGTCGCTTGCCACCCTTAACTGACACCCATTCACAATTGAAATGTGTCTCACAAATATATATCTCCTTCAAGCGTCTCAAGCTTTCTTTCTCATTCGGCATTGCCAATATCCATCTCTCCCTCTCCTCAGGATCTTTTGGGAAGGATATGACTTTTACATAAGGTGTCCCATCATAGTTCCCTTTACAACCAAAGCAGCTACAGTGACGTGGCATATTGTGAGATCACCAGCTGGACCGTTTCTATAACAAAAAGAGAAACAAAACACATTAGTCAGTGAGATTTGAACAGAAAATGGGATTTGCATAGAAAACGAGATAAAAACAGGAAAAGTTGTGGGAGCAAAATGATCTTAAAATTTGAAAATACATAACATATGTCAATTTTAAAAAGAAATCAGGCATGAAGTCTCTCAGACTCAAGTAAAAAACCCCGAGGTCCTGACGTTCCAGTCCTTCCTTAAAGGAGTCTATGGTGTAGTGTGTTAATATAAGTACATTTCATGACATGGATTTTTGTAACTGGCCCTATGAGATTAACAATTTTGCTTAACCTTCCTGTAACATTGTAATTTCATGACATGGATTTTTGTAACTGGCCCTATGAGATTAACAATTTTGCTTAACCTTCCTGTAACATTGTGTGAATTAAAAGACGTAAGTATACCAGTTACGTAAATGTAAATTTCATTATTTTTATTTATTAGAGGGTTAAAGTGTTAACTCTTTCTATTAACTGTCAAAATTTAATATTTTTTCATAAATTAATTTTCTAGTAAAACAAGTGTTTGTATCATTTTCTAAAGTGTTATGTTATAAGTATCAGGTCTACTTCAGATTTAAATTTCGAGTGATTTATTTTTGGTTTTTATTCTTTTGAATTGCAGTTGTTTTTGTAGAATATATTACTTTTGTAAAGAGTGTATTATCTTTATCACTAATATTTTTTCTCAGTAAGAGGTTGGTTTTAGAATAGTTCACGTAAATTAATCCTCCAGTTTTGTTTTGAGTGTAATGTAGAGACCTTTGGATATGCAGTGTTCATATATATCAACGTCTGGGAGTTGCATAATTTTCTCAGAGCTTGGTTTATTTCTAATATGTCTCAAACATGAAAAATAAAACAGGTGAGTTTTGGAGCTTGGGAACTTACGTAATTCGCTAGCCGTAATATATGTTTTTGGTGAACAGACCCTGGTGATAACAGGGCCATGTTTTTTATTAAAGTTTTTAACAGTTTAGCGTTTATAGGATTCTGTGTATTGTGTGAAGGTAATATAACTAAAGCTCAGTGGCTCTCTATTTTAATGGCGTGTGGTAGCCATGCAACGTGTGGAATGATTAAAGCCCAAATCAAGTGTCTAGCCTTAGAAGCATTGATACACTTAGGAAAGTTGTCAGAAGAAGATATTGTAACAGCTCACAAAATTTTGGAGAAGACAGAATTGATAGCGAAGCAATTATCAGATGACTTAGGAAACGAAGGAATGAAAGTAGACAGGAAAATAGAGGCTGAGATTAGATGAATTGCAGCGGAAGAATATTTGATTAAGTTAAAGATGATGGCAGAACAGGAAGAAGAGACAAGAGAAATTGCAAGAAATACGAGGGAAACGGAAGATAAAGTGAGAGAACGGGAAGAAAAAGAGAAAGAGAAGAGACGTGAGAAATTGCACGACATGCAAGGGAATTGGAATGGTTGAATGCTCGTGAAAGGTCGTCAACTTAGACAGGTGTGAGACCTGCTTTGCACGATCCAGTGTTTAATTTAACGAATTTGCATAGGTTAATCCCAAATTTCAGAGAAGAAGCTCCCAATGAATTCTTCGATCATTTTAAAACGGTCGCGTTGAGGAAGGAATGGCCAGAAGATAAATGGCATGTGTTATTGGAAAAGGATGCAGTGCATATCTTGCCTTGTCTCAGGACCAGAGGAAGGAGTATCAAGAAGTTAAAAGGAGCGTGCTGTAGGCGTATCAGATGACCCCTGAATATTTTGATGAAAGATTCCAAAGTTTGCGGATAAATGAGAAAATGACTTTCCTGGATTACGCTTATAAGGTACAACGATGTTTTAAGAGATAGATAGAGGCTGCCAAAGTGAGAGATCTCTGATTTAGAAGAACTGATAGTGCTGGAACAGTATTTACGAGGAATTCCTAAACATATTCGAACTTGCTTCAGAGAGAGAGAGAGAGAGAGAGGAGAGAGAGAGAGAGAGAGAGAGAGAGAGAGACAGAGAGAGAGAGAGAGAGAGAGAGAGAGAGAGAGAGAGAGAGAGAGAGAGAGAGAGAGAGAGAGAGACAGAGAGAGAGAGAGGTAAAGAAATTTGATAAATCCTTTTCGCTTGGTGAAGATTATATTATTATCAGTCAAGTCAAGCCTTCACTGAACCATAGAAACCAGTTCAGCAATAACTATGGGAACAAGTTCAATAGTTACAGCGGAAGTACCCCTGGTACTATTCCAAAGCAGAATGTGATAGTACCACAACAGCAATTTTTTAATCGTCCTCCTTCAGGTGTTGTGAAAGATATGCAGAAGATGAATATCGTCTGTTATAATTGTGGCAAGAAAGGTCATATCAGCAATGAATGTTGGTCAAACCAACCAAAAGCAGTCGCCCAAGTGGTTAAGGATAATTGAACTTCACAGAATACGAAGATGAAAAATCAAATGGGAAAGGTTGATGAGGAAAATAACCCTACTAACGTTTACACGACGAACAGGACAACCCCAAACAGAGTGGATAACTTCAAACCGTATATTTATGAAGGTATGTTAACCACTCTGGATGGGAGTGAGCAGATCCCAGTCAAGATATTACGCGACACAGGATCTAATCATAGCATGGTGACACGAGGTGTACACCTGATGGTGGAACAGTCTCTCACAGGGGATTGGGTCATTTTGAAGGGAATAGGAGGTGAGGAGGTTATTTCTATTTACTGTTTGAAACTGTTATGCGAGTTGGTGACAGGTTATTCTGATTTTGCAGTAAAGGAATTATTGGTTGTCGAAGAATGGGAAGTCCTACTGGGAAATAAGGTTGATGGGGCACCGTTTGTGCCTTATCACATTGTAACGGCGAAACCTCTGAAGTATAATACTTCAACTGAACTCGAGAAGGACTACCAGTATCTGTTTCCTAGTTGTGTGACTACAAGGAATATGAAAAAGAAAGTAACTGTAGAAGAAGAATGAGAAACTGAAGGAACTATGAACTTGGAGGATTTGTTTAAAGACGAAGAGATTTCCCATGATAGTATGCAAGAGGAAAGCTCTCGAGAGAGCCTAAAAGAAGAGGAATGACAGACAAATGAACAGGAAGTCAGGGAAACAATGGATTTGAAAGAAATAGAGAATTCAGCATTAGAAGTAGGATAAGGGAATCGGAAAAGGCTAATAGGATTGCAACTGAAGGATGCGACGTTAGCAGAGTTATTGTACCGTGTGGTGGATGAAAAGGAGGGGCAGCAGTCTCCCACCTGTTATTACATTAAGAATGGATTGCTTATGAGAATGCATAGACCCACCGATATCCCTGGGAAGGCCGAATTGGGGATATACCATCAGATATTAATTCCTAAACCGCTAAGAACAGGTGATCGCTGTTGCCCATGAGATGGAACACATGGGAATAAGAAAGACAATGGAGAAGATTATGAGACACTTTTTCTTGCCTGGCATGCATAAGGATGTGAGTCAGTTTTGCCGTGTATGTCATGTTTGTCATATGGCTGGAAAGCTTAAAGAGTAAATCAAGAAAGCTCCCTTACACCTAATTGAAGTGCGAGGAGAACCCTTATGCAAGGTAATGATCGACATTGTGAGACCGTTACCGAGGACAAAGAAAGGCCACGAGTATATGTTAACTTTGATGTGTCCAATGACAAGCTACCCAGAAGCCATACCCATAAGGAGAGTACGTGGCACAGTAATCGCTGAGAAAATATTAGACTGTTTTACCAAATTTGGTATTCCGAAAATCGTTCAGAGCGACTGAAGTACGAATCTCATGTCAAAATTGTTTCATGACGTGATGAAACTGTTGAGTGTGAAACAACAACTGTCTACTGCTTATCATCTGGAGACCCAAGACACATTAGTGAGATTTCATCAAACGTTGAAAAGTATGTTAATGCAGTACTGATGAAACAAAACAGGAAATGAATGGGACATCAGACTGATTAAAATGCTGGTAGAAAACCGGAAAGATTGAGAGGAAACAGATGGAGAGTATGACAAGAATTTGAGGAAAAGGATCGGCGAGAAAAGGAAAATTTCCATCGAAAACCTGAAAACGAGCCAAGAAAAAATGAAGAAAAGTTTTGATATAAAAAGTAAGGACAGAGTGTTTGCGGTAGGACAACAGGGGTTGGTTTTCTTACCAATAGGGATATTCCTTCTCACCAACAAGTTTCAATGACCATTCCGGATTTAGTAGATCAGTGACCTAACCTACGTTATTGAGACCATATGAAGAAGGAAGAGTCAAAGGAAAGTACACGTTAATCTACTGAAATCATACTCGAGTGAAAACGAGATCCAAGCTTCAATGGTGTGTGGTGCGCAAACCATTCCATCCATGGAAGACGACGACGGATATAAAGTAAGGGGTGTAAGCAAGGTGAATATTTTGTCCATCATTAGGAACTTCAATGAGAAAAGAACTCATTTGAACAAGGAGCAGCAATAGGAATTAAACCAATTGATTAAGAGTTTCCAAATCAAACCAACTTGACGAAGCATGAGATACATTTTAAAACCTAGGAAAGATTGTTCAAGCAACGCGCTTATCAACTGTCGCCGTATCACTGAAAAGTCATGAGAAAAGAAGTGCACTATTCATTACAAAACTTATTAATCAAAACAAGGTTCTAGCCCTTACTTTTCCCCATGCTTGCTCGTGAAAAAGCCACACAAATCTTTCAGGATGTCTACGGACTATCAAAAGTAGAATTCGATCAGTGTGACCGACAATTACCCGTTGCCACTCATAGACCAACTACTCGACAACATTGGACAAACGAAGTTCGTCTCTAAGATCGACTTGTTAAAAGGCTATTATCAAATTCCTTTGGACAAAAAAGCAAAATTGTTATCAGCTTTTACAAACCCTTTTGTATTATATCAATACAAAGTCATGCCATTTGGTTTAATGAAAGCACTCGCTACCTTTCAACGAGTGATGGATAACCTTCTAGGATCAATTGAAGGAGTAGGCATATATCTCGACGATATTGTGATATATTCATCGACCTGGGAAGAACATCTCGGAATTCTGGAGAAGGTATATCAAAAACTGCAAGGAGCACGCCTGATGATTAACTTGGAGAAGAGCGAATTTGGAAAGGCAACAGCTGGATACTTATGATCTGAAGTCGTAAGAGGATAAATATCCTAGGTAGCCACTAACGTTGAAGGAATAAGAAAACCCTCACCCCCCACAACGAAGAAGCAATTACAATGGTTTTTGGGAATGGCAGGATTCCACAGACGTTTTAGCCCAAGCTTTTTGGGTGTAGTCGCTCCTTTGATGGATTTGCCTAACTCCAAGAAAAAAAATGTATGGACCAACGAGTGCCAGGAATCCTTCAAGAGGATAAAGGCCATATTAACTTCAAAACCGATACGGTAAACACCGCATTTCAACTAGAAATTCCTTATCCAAGTGGATGCGTCAGACAATGGGATTAGAGCTGTCTTTTGCAAGAAAACTAGGAAGGACTTCTTCACCTTGTCTGCTTTATGTCGTCGAAGCTGGAGAAGCATCAACGAGCTTACTCGACAGTTGAAAAGGAACCACTAGTGCTAAACGGGGTGAAAATGAAATTTTCTAATAAAATAAAGAATAATAATCAAAGGTTAACTAGGTGGTCATTGTGTTTGCATCCAAATTGTATTAATATAAAGCATATATCAGTTAAAGATAACTTGGCTACAGATTACTCAACTCGGGCTAAATCTGTGGATTCAAGCCTGGAATAAATAATCTTTTTGGGGGAAGCTATCTTATGAAGCTGGTCTTCATGAAAATAAAAAATTTTATTCATGTATTTTAATTGTGTATTTAAGAGATATTAGCCAGCTTATAAAGGGAGTTCTACTCACGTAGGATTAAGCAATATATGTACAGTATATTACATAAAACTTTCGTCATTCATTTAATTGTATTTTCATTCAGTTTCGTATATGTAAATTTACACTATTTTAAAGATATATTTTTTCATTTCACCTAGTTTTGTTACAAAGTCTTCTGTAAACTTATAGGTATGCTGTATGACACACACAAGGTATGAACACGAGAGATTATGTCATTTTTATGTTCCCACATCATTAGAAAAGACATGAACATTCTAAATTGAATTTATTCTTTTTTTAATATTACGAGTAGAATGTGGGGGGAGTTAGCTGAGAGAGAGTTGCCTCTCAAGCGATGTTAGTACCCTTTCTTCAAATTACTTAGTTGGCAACCTTGATGCCGCTAGACTATGCTCGCATGCCTCCAGTCGGCCAAACTGGAAGGTTCTGGTAATAGTTAAGTGATATATATATATATATATATATATATATATATATATATATATACATATATATATATATATATATATATATATATA